>NW_026063060.1:0-40060 GCF_023897955.1 Schistocerca gregaria | reverse complement strand
ACTACTATCCCCGGACGTGCCGCTCCCTGCGGCCCTTGTGGAAGGGATGATTATTCCTATTCACAAACCGTCTGGAGGCTGACGACTGCAGGACTACCGCCCGTTGACGCTATTGAACTGCGACTTTAAGATCTTTTCTCGACTGTTGGCTGCGCGGATACGCCAGACCCTACGCAATGTTATCTCACCCGATCAGACGTCATTGGGAGGCGACAATAATATTCAAACGGCACTCAGCGAATATCGTGACTTGATCTCACTGGCGAGGGCATGTCGTCTGAAGGGTGCACTGGCGGCCATCGATTTTAGTCAAGCTTTCGACCGAGTGGACCACAACTATTTGGAAGCGGTCCTCCAACATATGCGGTACCCACAGCCATTCGTCACTGTCGTCATGCGACTACTCCGTGGCGCGACGTCCAAGGTGATCGTCAACGGCCGACCTTCGCAGCCCCTCACAATTTCTCGATCGATACGCCAAGGCTGCCCTCTGTCCACTTTACTTTACGCTGTGGCCATGGAACCTCTCCTCTGCGGCCTGCGCCAACGACTAACGGGTATGACGTTACGAGGCCACACTTTCCGATGTAAAGCGTACACTGACGACCTGCTGATTGTCATCCGCAACGGTGACGACACCGCTAGCGCACTAACTTGGATAGCGAAATATGGCATGGCCACTGGTAGTCGTATCAACGTCGCAAAATCTGTGGCGATGAACATCGGGGTCGGATTGTCTGAGAACAGTGTCACCCCCTTAGAGCTCAGTGATAGTTTGAAATGTCTCGGCATTGATTTTACAGACGATATACGACGGACTGCTGCTCACAACTTTCGATGGCTTTTACGAAATGTTCGGACTGGAATTGCCAACAACCGCCTACGAGCCCTGGATTTCGTCCAACGGTCTCAGTATGTCAACACACATTTAGCGTCACACATTCCGCACTGCGCCCAGATATTACCTATACCGGTGATGTTAGCTCGCCGTATACTTGCGGCTTTTGGGTCCTTCGTGAGTTCTAGAATGCTTTTCAAGATCAAATGTGAGACTCTCACCCTTCCCCCGGATCGGGGAGGGCTTGGCCATTATCACGTTTATGACAGAGCGGTTGCCCTATTTATGAGCACATTAGTCAAACTATGGCACCGCCGTCCGGACAGTCTGACCAGTTTGTCAATAGAAGAACTAGCACCGCCCTCCCTGTTGCCGCCTGTGCCGATACACCACGTCCCCTCTTCGCTCTTCTACATCGGTGTCTTTTACCTCGAACTCAGTTACGTTCGACTTGCCTTACCAGCGACTCAACTGGCGTCGGCAAAGACGGTTTGTAGGGTCCTGCAACGTGGACGACCCGACAACGTAGTGGAGAGGAAGCACCCGAACGTCAACTGGAGGGTAGTGTGGAGGACGATTCACCACGTAACACTAGACACTGACGTCACGGCGATGTGGTATATCACTGTCAACGGTAAGCAGGTGACCAGATCAAGGCTACATGCGATCCACATGGTAGACTCACCCACGTGCACGAGCTGTGGCGTTCAAGACAACGATGAACACCGTCTTAGCTGTGGCGAGTCTACAGCAGTGTGGCACTTAGTGAGGCAAATGTCAGCATACTTCCTTCCGGTAACGCCAAATCATATCGCCCCTAAGACTACCTTATACCCGGATGAAACGTATTACCCACGGACTAAAACTAATGCAATGACGTGGCTTCGTGGACATGCAGTGCATTATTTGTTTCAAGACGGCACTAAGGACACTTTAGACTTTTGGAACTATTTGCAGGAACGACATTGCAAGATCCTCCGTAACCCAAAGTAGCGACAATATTTTTCCAATTTTTTGTGGAGTGCGTTCCACGACCCTCCACGTAGCTGGAACGTCACGGGTAAGAGAAGCTAAAATTACAATACGATAATAGAACACTACACGGTACAACGTGGGATCTACTTTCATCATTACGAGAAGTCATACCTGGATGATACAGCAGATGGAGAGTTTCGTTGTGAACCCTCACACTCTGTAGTAGTATTTGTCCCGTTTCCTCTTTTTGTCCCCGGTGCGAAAAGGTCTTCGCAGTTTTAGTTATCCCATCCGGTGCAAGATGTAGCACTGGTTAATGGTGGTATGGATTCCACCCTTCGGTTTTGTTTCATGGTTTCCTTAGCCCCGCACTTTGCTCTCTTTATTTATGCCTTTTTCTACAACTATTAGCATGGTTTTAGTTACGTGCGTCCCCAAATCGACACAAGGAGTGCACTTACTAGTTTTCTGTTCATCACTGTTAAAAAAAAATTAAAAATAAATAAATGAATAAATAAAAAAAATCACAATAATACACCAACTGTATCCTTTGTACCACATCACATCCCCAGGATGGGAGGAGAAGGCATCGTGGACAGGCCTTGGGTCGCGCCCCCTGCCCACCTTGCCTCCGCCAGCCCCCTCCCTGCTCCATCAAAATAAATAAATAAATAAATAAATAAATATAAATAAATAAAAAAATATAATGGATAAGGCGTCGGACTTGAAGGTTCGAATCCTGTCACGGTCGTGTTTTTCCAGTTCTGAAAAAGAAACGTACCGTTTTAGTGTAGCAATTGAGCAGTACGAAACCGTCTGAATATAGCTGTTGACCATTTCCTGCTTGGAGATGCTCTTGAGCTCGAAACACACACAACAAGACCGGTGTTAACTGGCGAAATGGTCGGCAGAGTGCCGTCGTCGCGTGTTTTGACTGGCACTTGCACATCTAAGACAACGTCGGGGAATAATTCGTTCAGCTTATGAGTCACATCAAGTATATGTGTTAATTTTGACGCCACAAGCTCTGCAGGTTTTCATGCAATTCCATAACCTCTCAGAAATGATTGTGAAATAAAAGTGAAGTACGTGAAGAGTGTGACGTTAGGAAAACATTAGGCAGCATGGAGAGATTCTGTATGGGACCACCCAATGCAAACGAGTACTGTGTGACGTGCTACCCGGCACGCATTCACCGAGGCTAAGAGAATGTGGGTTTGGTGATATATTCATATACATACGGCCTGGGAAATCAATGACAAAAAATCAATGTTCCTTTACAATCAATGTGACTGGTGACGGGTATGAAGGCGGCATTCAGTCCAGGCCTAGAACTATCCGTCCTTGAACCCCTTGCCGCCATCTGCCTGCCCCGCTCGATATATGTATAAAGAAAATGTTGGTTTGCTGATACGTTCATATACATATGGTCTTGGAAATCAATAAAGAAAATTCAATGTACCTTTACAATCAATGTGAGTGGTGACAGGTATGAGAGCAGCAATGGAACCAGGCCTAGGACTATCTGCCCCTGAAATCCTTGCCGCCATCTGTCTGGCACACTCGATATATGTAAAACGAGAATGTTGTTTGGTGATATGTTCATGTACATATGGTCTGGGAAATCAATAAGGAAAATTCAATGTTCCTTTACAATCAATGTGAGTGGTGACACGTATGAGGGCAGCACTGGAACCAGGCCTAGAACTATCTGCCCCTGATATCCTTGCCGCCATCTGCCTACCCCGCTCGATATATGTATAAAGAGAGTGTTCGGTTGGTGATATGTTCATAAACATATGGTCTGTGAAATCAATAAAGAAAATTCAATGTTCCCTTACAATCAATGTGAGTGGTGACAGGTATGAGGGCAGCACTTGAACCAGGCCTAGAAATATCTGAACCAGAAATCCTTGCCGCCACCTGCCTGGCCAGCTCGATATATGTAGAAAGAGAGTGTTGGTTTGGTAATATGTTCATATACATAATATCTGGGAAATCAATAAAGAAAATGGAATGTTCCTTTGCAATCAATGTGTGTGGTGACGGGTATGAGGGCGGCACTCGCAAGAGCAGTAGAACTCTCTGCCCCTGAAATCGTTACCGCCATCTGCCTGGCCCGCTCGATATATGTATAAAGAGAATGTTGGTTTGGTGATATGTTCATATACATAGGGTTTGGGAAATCAATAAAGAAAATTCAATGTTCCTTTACAATCAATGTGAGTGGTGACGGGTATGAGGGTGGCACTCGCACCAGGCCTACAACTATATGCCCCTGAACTAGTTGCCACCATCTGCCTGGCCCGCTCGATATACGTGAAAATTGAATGTTGGTTTGGTGATATGTTCATATACATATGGTCTGGGAAATCAATAAAGAAAATTCAATGTTCCTTTACAATCAATGTGGGTGGTGACAGGTATGAGGGCAGCACTGGAACCAGGCCTAGAACTATCTACCCCTGAACTCCTTGCCGCCATCTGCCTGGCCCGCTCGATATGTGTATAAAGAGAATGTTGGTTTGGTGTTATGTTCATATATAAATGGTCTGGAAAATCAATAAAAAAAATTCAATGTACCTTTACAATCAATGTGAGTGGTGACAGGTATGAGGGTAGCACAGGATCTAGGCCTAGAACTATCTGCCCCTTAAATCCATGCCACCATCTGCCTGGCCCTCTTGATTTATGTATAAAGAGAGTGTTGGTTTGGTGATATGTTCATATACATATGGTCTGGGGAACCAATAAAGAAAATTCAATGTTCCTTCACAATCAATGTGATTGGTGACGGGTATGAGGGCAGCACTGGAAATAGGCCTAGCAATATCTGCCACTTAACTCCGTGCCGCCATCTGTATGTCCCGCTCAATATATGTTTACAGAGAATGTTGGTTTGGTGATATGTTCATATACATATCGTTTGGGAAATCAATAAAGAAAATTCAATGGTCCTTTAATATCAATGTGAGTGGTGACGGTTATGAGGGCGGCAATCGCAAGAGGCCTAGAAATATCTGCCCCTGAAGTCCTTGACGCCACCTGCCTGGCCCCCACAATATATGTAGAAAGAGAGTATTGGTTTGGTGATATGTTCATATACATATGGTCTGGGAAACCAATAAAGAAAATTCAATGTTCCTCTACAATCAAAGTGTGTGGTGACGGTTATGAAGGCGGCACTCGCAAGACGCATAGAACTATCTCCCCCTGATATTCTTGCCGCCATCTGCCTGGCCAACTCGATATATGTATAAAGAGAATGTTGGTTTGGTGATATGTTCATGTACATATGGTTTGGGAAATCAATAAAGAAAATTCAATGTTCCTTTACAATCAAAGTGAGTGGTGACGGGTATGAGGGTGGCACTCGCACCAGGCCTAGAACTATATGCCACTGAAATCCTTGCCACCATCTGCCTGAACCACTTGATATATGTAAAAAGAGAGTGTTGGTTTGGTGATATGTTCATATACATATGGTCTGGGAAATCAATAAAGAAAATTCAATGTTCCATTTCAATCATTGTGAGTGGTGATGGGTATGAGGGCGGCACTGGATCCAGGACTAGCACTATCTGCCCCTTAACTCCGTGCCGCCATCTGCCTTGCCCTCACGATATATGTAAAACGAGAATGTTGGTTTGGTGATATGTTCCTATACATATGGTCTGGGAAATCAAAATAAGAAAGTTCAATGGTTTGTTGACATGTTCATATACATATGTTATGGGAAATCAATACAGAAAATTCAATGTTCCTTTACAATCAATGCGAGTGGTGACGTGTATGATGGTGGCATTGAGACCAGGTCTAGCACTATCTGCCCCTGAACCCATTGCCGCCATCTGCCCGGCATGCCCGGTATATGTATAAAGAAAATGTTTGTCTGGTGATATGTTCGTAAACATAGCGTTTGGGAAATCAATATAGAAAACTCAATGTTCGTTTACATTTAATGTGGGTGTTGACGTGTGTGATGTTGGCACTGGGACCAGGTGTAGTACTATCTGCACCTGATTTTCTTGCCGCCATCTGCCTGGCCCCCTCGATATATGTATAAAAAAAATGTTGGTTTGGTGATATGTTCATATACATATGTTAGGGGAAATCAATAAAGAAAATTCAATGTTCCTTTACAATCAATGTGAGAGGTGACGGGTATGAGGGCAGCACTGGGACCAGGCCTAGCTCTATCTTCCACTGAGCCCCTTGCCGCCATCTGCCTGGCCTGCTCGATATATGTATAAAGAAAATGTTGGTTTAGTGATACCTTCATATACAGATGGTCTGGGAAATCAATAAAGAAAATTCAACGTCTCTTTACAATCAACGTGAGTGGTGACGGGTATGAGGTCAGCTCTGGAACCAGGCCTAGAACTATCTGCCCCTGAAATACTTGCCGCCATCTGCCTGGGCCCCTCGATATATGTAAAAATAGAATGTTGGTTTGGTTATATGTTCATATACATATGGTCTGCTAAACAATAAAGTAAATTCAATGTTCCTTACAGTCAGTGTGAGTGGTGACGGGTATGAGGGCGGCACTCGCAAGAGGTGTAGAACTATATGCCACTGATATCCTTGTCGCCAGCTGCCTGGCCCGCTCGAAACATGTATAAAGAAAATGTTGGTTTGGTGATATGTTAATATACATATGGCCTGGGAAATCAATATAAAAAATTCAATGTTCCTTTACAATCAATGGGAGTGGTGACGGGTATTAGGCAGGCACTCAGACCAGGCCTAGAATTATCTGCTCCCGAACTCCTTGCCGCCATCTGCCTGGACTGCTCGATAAATGTAAAAGGAGAATGTTGGTTTGCTGGTATGTTCATGTACATATGCTGTGTATAATTAATAAAGAAAATTCAACGTTCCTTTGCAATCAATCTGAGTGAAGACGAATACGAGGGTAGCACTCTGACCAGGCCTAGAGCTATCTGCCCCAGAACTCCTCGCCGCCATCTCCCTGCTCGATAAATGTAAAAGGAGAATGTTGGTTTGCTGGTATGTTCATGTACATATGCTGTGGGGAATTAATAAAGAAAATTCAACGTTCCTTTGCAATCAATCTGAGTGAAGACGAATACGAGGGTAGCACTCTGACCAGGCCTAGAGCTATCTGCCCCAGAACTCCTCGCCGCCATCTCCCTGGCTTCCTCGATAAAGAGAATTTTGGGTTGGTGGTATGTTCTTATACATATGATCAGGGAAATCAATAAAGAAAATTGAATGTTCCTTTACAATCAATGTGAGAGGTGACAGGTATCAGGGCGACACTTGTACCAGGCCTAGAACTACCCACCTCTTAATTCCTTGCCGCCATCGGTCTGGCCCGCTGGATACATGTAAAAAGAGAATGTTGGTTTGATGATATGTTCATATACATATGGTCTGGGAAATCAATAAAGTAAATTCAATGTTCCTTTATAATCAATGTGAGTGGTGACGGGTATGAGGGCGGCACTCGGAACAGAGATAGAACTATCTGACCGTGAACACCTTGCCGCTATCTGCATAGCCCGCTCAACTTATGTATAAGGAAAATGTTGGTTTGGTGATAGGTTCATATACGTATGGTCTTTGAAATCAATAAAAAAAATGAAGTGTTCTTTTACAATCAATGTGGGTGGTGACAGGTATGAGGGCGACACTCGGACCAGGCCTAGAACAACCCACCTCTTAATTCCTTGCCGCCATCGGCCTGGCCTGCTCGATATATGTATAAAGAATACGTTGGTTTGGTGATGTATTCATATACATATGGTCTGGGAGATCAATAAAGAAAATTCAATGTTCCTTTACAATTAATGTGAGTGGTGACGCATATGATGGTGGCACTCGGACCATGCCTAGAACCATCAGCCCTGAACTATTCGCCGCCATCTGCCTGGCATGCCCGATATATGGGTAAGGAAAATTTTGGTTTGTTCCTTTACAATCAATGTGAGTGGAGACAGTAATGAGGGCGACACTCCGAACATTCCCAAAATTATCTGCCCCTTAAATCCTTCGTGCCATTTGCCCGGCCCGCTCGATATATGTATAAAGAGAATGTTGGTATGGTTATATGTTCATATACATATGATCTGGGAAATCAATAAAGAAAATTCAATGTACCTTTACAATCAAAGTGGATGGTGAAGGTAATAAGGCGACACATGGACCATTCCCATAATTATCTGCCACTGAACTCCTTCCTGCCATTTGACTGGCCCACTCGATGTATGTATAAAGAGAATGTTGGTTTGGTTATATGTTCATATACATATGATCTGGGAAATATAAGGAAAATTGAATGTTGTTTTACAATCAATGTGGGTGTTGACAGGTATGAGGGCAGCACAAGGGCCAGGCCTAGAAATATGTGCCCCTGAACTCCTTGCTGCCATTTGTCTGGCCCGCTCAATATATGTTTAAAGAATATGTTGGTTTTGTGGTATGTTCATATACATATGGTCTGGGAGATCAATAAAGAAAATTCAATGTTCCTTTGCAATTAATGAGCGTGGTGACGTGTATGATGGTGGCACTGGGACCAGGTCTAGCACTTTCTGCCCCTGAACTACTAGCCGCCATCTGCCTGGATGCCCGATGTAAGTATAAAGAAAATGTTCATTTGGTGATATTTTCATATACATAAGGTCTTGGTAATCAATATAGAAAATTCAATGTTCCTTCACAATCAATGTGAGTGGTGACAGGTATGAGGGCGGCACTAGGACCAGTTTTAGAACTATGTGCCCCTGAACTCCTTGCTGCCATCTGTCTGGCCCGCTCGATATATGTATAAAGAAAATGTTGGTTTAGTGATATGTTCACATACGTATGGTCTGGGAAATCAATAAGAAAAATTCAATGTTTCTTTATAATCAATTTGAGTGCTGTGGGGTACGAGGGCGACACTCGTACCAGGCCTGGAACTATCTGCCTCTGAACTACTAGCCGCCATCCGCATGGCCCGCCCAATATATATATATATAAAGAAAACATTGGTTTGGTTATTTGTTCATATACATATGGTGTGGGAAATCAATAAAGAAACTTCAATGTTCCTTTACAATCAATGTGAGTGGTGAGGGGTATGATGGCGGCAATCGGACCATTCCTAGAACTATCTACCGCTGAAATCCTTGCCCGCTCGATTTATGTATAAAGAGAATGTTCATTTGGTCATATGTTCATATACCAATTGTCTCTGAAATCATTAAAAAAACTCAATCTTCCTTTACAATCAATGTGAGTGGTGATGGTAATGAGGGCGGCACTTTGACGAGGACCAGACCAATCTGCCCCTGAATTCATTGCCAACATCTGCCTGGCCCACTTGATATATCTATAAATTAAATGTTAATTTGGTGATATGTTCATATAAATATGGTCTGGCAAATCAATAAAAAAAATTCAATGTTTCTTTACCATTAATTTGAGTGGTGTGTGGTAGGGGGGCGACACTCTTACCAGGCCTGGAACTTTCTGCCGCTGAACTCGTAGCCGCTATCTGCTTGGCCATCTCGATATATGTATAAAGAAAATGTTGGTTTGATGATATGTTCATATACATATGGTCTGGGAAATCAATAAGGAATCTCTATGTTCCTTTACAGTCAATGTGAGTGGTGAGGTGTATGAGGGCGGCATTCGGATCAGGCCTAGAACTATCTGCCCCTTAAGCCTGTGCCCCCATCTGCCTGGCCCGCTCGGTATAAGTATAAAAAAAATGTATATTTGGTGATATTTTCATATACATTTAGTCTAGGAAATCAATAACGAAAATTGAATGTTCCTTTACAATCAGTGTGAGTAGTGACGGATATGAGGGCGGCACTCGGACCAGGCCTAGAACTATCTGCCCCTGAACTCCTTGGCGCCATCTGCCTGGCCTGTTCGATATATGTATAAAGAAAATTTTGTGTTGGTGATATGTTCATATACATATGGTGTAGGAGATCAACTTAGAATTTTCAATGTTCCTTTACAATTAATGTGTGTGGTGATGGGTATGAGGGAGACACGCGGACCAGGGCGATATCAATAAAAAAAATTGAATGTTCCTTTACAATCTATGTGGATGATGTCGGTAATGAGGGCAACTCTCGGACGAGGCCCAGAACTATCTGCCCCTGAACTCCTTGCCGCCATCTGCCTGGCCCGCTCGATACATATATAAAGAGAATGTTGGTTTGGTGATATGTTCATATACATATGTTATGGGAAATCAATACAGAAAATTCAATGTTCCTTTACAATCAATGCGACTGGTGACTTGTATGATGGTGGCATTGTGACCAGGTCTAGCACAATCTGCCTCTGAACCCATTGCCGCAATCTGCCCGGCATGCCCGGTATATGTATAAAGAAAATGTTCGTTTGGTGATATGTTCATACACATAGGGTTTGGGAAATCAATATAAAAAATTCAATGTTCGTTTACATTTAATGTGAGTGTTGACGTGTATGATGTTGGCACTGGGACCAGGTGTAGCACTATCTGCACCTGATTTCCTTGCCGCCATCTGCCTGGCCCCCTCGATATATGTATTAAAAAAATGTTGGTTTGGTGATATGTTCATATACATATGTTATGAAAATCAATAAAGAAAATTCAATGTTCCTTTACAGTCAATGTTGTGGTGGCGGGTATGAGGGCGGCACTGGGACCAGGCCTAGCTCTATCTTCCACTGAGCCCCTTGCCGCCATCTGCCTGGCCTGCTCGATATATGTATAAAGTAAATGTTGGTTTAGTGATATGTTCATATACAGATGGTCTGGTAAATCAATAAAGAAAATTCAACGTCACTTTACAATCAACGTGAGTGGTGACGGGTATGAGGGGGCACTCGGACCAGGCCATAACTATCTGCCACTGAACTCCTTGCCACAATCTGCCTGGCCCGCTCGACATTTGTATAAAGAGAATGTTGGTTTGGTGATATGTTCATAGAGATATGGTCTGGGAAATCAATAAAGAAAACTCAATGTTCCTTTACAATCAATGTGTGTGGTGACAGTAATGAGGGAGGCTCATGGACCAGGCTCAGAACTATCTGCCCCTGAACTCCTTACCGCCATCGGCCTGGCCCGCTCGATATATATATATAAAGAGAATGTTGGTTTGGTGATATGTTCTTATACATTTGGTCTAGAAATCAATAAAGAAAATTCAATGTTCCTTTACAATCAATGTGAGTGGTTAATGTAATGAGGGCGACACTCGGACCATTCCCAAAATTACTTGCACCTGAACACGTTCCTGCTATTTGCCTGGCCCGTTCGATATATGTATAAAGAAAATTTTGGTTTGGTGATATGTTCATATATATATGGTGTGGGAAATCATTAAAGAAAATTCAGTGTTCCGTTAGAATCAATGTGAGAGGAGACGGGTATGAGGGCAGCACTGGGACCAGGCCTAGCTCTATCTTCCATTGAGCCCCTTGCCGCCATCTGCCTGGCCCACTCGATATATGCATAAAAAAAATGTTGGTTTGGTGATATGTTCACATACATATGGTCTTGGATATCAGTAAAGCAAATTCAATGTTCCGTTACAATAAATGTGAGTGGTGATGGGTATGAGGGCAGCACTCGGACCAGGCTTAGAACTATCTGCCCCTGAACTCCTTGCTGCCATCTGTCTGGCCCACTCGATATATGTTTAAAGAATATGTTGGTTTGGTGGTATGTTCATATACATATGGTCTTAAAAATCAATATAGAATATTCAATGTTGCTTTACAATCCATGTGAGTGATGACGGGTATGAGGGCTGCATTGAGAGCGTGCCTTGCACTATCTGCCCCTGAACTCCCTCCCGCCATCTGCCTGGTCCACTCTATGTATGTATAACGAGAATTTTTGTATGGTGATATATTCATATACATATGGCCTGGGATATCAATAAAAAAATTCATTGTTGCTTTATAAACAATGTGAGTGGTGACAGGTATGAGGGTGGCACTTGGACCAGGTCTAGAACTATCTTCCACTGAACTCCTTGCCGCCATCTGACTGCCCCCCTCGATATATGTATTAATAGAATGTTGGTTTGGTGATATATTCATATACATATTGTCTAGGAAATCAAAAAAGAAAATTCAATGTTCCTTTACAATAAATGTGAGTGGTTACGGTAATGAGGGCGACACTCAGACCAGGCCCAGAACTATCTTTTTCTGAAACCCTTGCCACCATCTGCCTTCCCCTCTCGATATATGTATAAAGAGAATGTTGGTTTGGTGATATGTTCATATACATATGGTCTGGGAAATCAATAAAGAGAATTCAATGTTCCTTTACAATTAATGTGAGCGGTGGTGGGTATGAGGGCGGCACTAGCGCCAGGCCAAGTACTATCTGCCCCTGAGTGCCTTGCCACCATATGCCTGGCCCGTTCGATATATGTATAAAGAAAATTTTGGTTTGGTGATATGTTCATATATATATGGTGCGGGAAATCAATAAAGAAAATTCAATGTTCCTTTACAATTTAAGGGTGAGTGGTGACGGGTATGAGGGTGACACTCTGAACAGGCCTAGAACTATCTGACCCTGAGCCCCTTGCCGTCATCTGCCTGTTCCGTTCGAAATATGTATAAAGAAAATTTTGGTTTGGTGATATGTTTATATACATATGTTGTGGGAAATACACTGAATACTGCACGTTACATCCAAACCGTCATCGAACCCATTGTTCTACCATTCCTAGACCGGAAAGGGAACTTGCTGTTCCAACAGGACAATGCACATTCACATGTATCCTGTGCCACCCAACGTGCTCTAGAAGGTGTACGTCAACTACCCTGGACAGCAAGATCTCCGGATCTGTCCCCGATTGAGCATGTTTGGGACTGGATAAAGCGTCGTTACACGTGGAATGCACGTCCAGCATGAACGCTGATCCAACTGAGGAGCCAGGTGGAAATGGCATGGCAAGCCGTTCCACAGGACTACATCCAGCATCTCTACAATCGTCTCCATGGGAGAATAGCAGCCTGCATTGCTGCGAAAGGTGGATATACACTGTAATAGTGCCGACATTGTGCATGCTCTGTTGCCTGTGTCTATGTGCCTGTGGTTCTGTCAGAGTGATCATGTGATGTATCTGACCCCAGGAATGTGTCAGTAAAGTTTCCCCTTCCTGGGACAATGTATTCACGGTGTTCTTATTTCAACTTCCAGGAGTGTAAATAAAGAAAATTCAATGTTCCTTTACAATCAATGTGAGTGGTGACAGGTTTGAGGGTGGCACTGGAACAGGACTAGAACTATCTGCCCCTTAACTCCTTGCCGCCATCTGTCTGGCCCGCTCGATATATGTTTAAAGAATATGTTGGTTTGGTGGTATGTTCATATACATATGGTATGGGAGATCAATAAAGAAAATTCGAAGTTCATTTACAATTAATGTGCGTTGTGTCATGTATGATGTTGGCACTGCGACCAGGTCTAGCACTATCTTCCCCTGAACTCCTTGCCGCCATTAGCCTTTCCCACCCGATATATGTATAAAGAAAATGTTGGTTTAGTGATATGTTCATATACATATGGCCTGGAAAAATCAATAAAAAAAACTGAATGTTCTTTTACAATCAATGTGGGTGTTGACAAGTATGAGGGCAGCACAAGGGCCATGCCTAGAACTATCTGCCCCTGAACTCCTTGCTGCCATCTGTCTGGCCCGCTCGATATATGTTTAAAGAATATGTTGGTTTGGTGGTATGTTCATATACATATGGTATGGGAGATCAATAAAGAAAATTCGAAGTTCCTTTACAATTAATGTGCGTGGTGTCATGCATGATGTTGGCACTGCGACCAGGTCTAGCACTATCTTCCCCTGAACTCCTTGCCGCCATTAGCCTTGCCCACCCGATATAAGTATAAAGAAAATGTTGGTTTGGTGATATGTTCATATACATATGATCTGGGAAATATATAAAGAAAATTCAATGTTCCTTTACAATTCATGTGAGTGGTGACGGTAATGAAGGCGAGACTCATACCAGGCCCAGAACTATTTGCCCTTGAACTCCTTTCCGCCATTTGCCTGGCCCGCTCGATGTATGTAGTAGGAAAATGTTAGTTTGGTGATATGTTCATATACATATAGTCTGGGAAATCAATAAAGAAAATTGAATGTTCCTTCACAATTATGTGAGTGGTGACGTATATGAGATTGGCACTCGGACTAGGCCTAGCACTATCTGCCCCTGAACTCCTTACTGCCATCTGCCTGCTCCACTTGATATATGTATAAAGAGAATGTTGGTGTGGTGATATGCTCATATACATATGGTCTGGGAAATCAATAAAGAAAATTCAATGTTCCTTTACAATCATTGAGAGTGGTGACGGTAATGTTGGCAACACTCGGACCATGCCCAGAACTATTTGCCCCTGAACTCCTTGCCGCCATCTGCCTGTCCCACTCGACATATGTATAAAGAGAATGTTGGTTTGGTGATATGTTCATATACATATGTTATGGGAAATCAATACAGAAAATTCATTGTTCCTTTACAATCAATGCGAGTGGTGACGTGTATGATGGTGGCATTGGGACCAGGTCTAGCACTATCTGCCCCTGAATCCATTGCCGCCATCTGCCCGTCATGCCTGGTATATGTATAAAGAAAATGTTCGTTTGGTGATATGTTCATACACATAGGGTTTGGGAAATCAATATAGAAATTTCAATGTTCGTTTACATTTAATGTGAGTGTTGACGTGTATGATGTTGGCACTGGGACCAGGTGTAGCACAATCTGCACCTGATTTCCTTGCCGCCATCTGCCTGGCCCCCTCGATATATGTATTAAAAAAATGTTGGTTTGGTGATATGTTCATATACATATGTTAGGGGAAATCAATAAAGAAAATTCAATGTTCCTTTACAGTCAATGTTGTGGTGGCGGGTATGAGGGCGTCACTCCGGCCAGGACTAGAACTATCTGCCCCTGAGGGCCTTGCCGCCATCTGCCTGGCCTGTTCGATATATGTATAAAGAAAATTTTGGTTTGGTGATATGTTCATATTTATATGGTGTGGGAAATCAATAAAGAAAATTCAATGTTCTGTTACAACCAATGTGAGAGGTGACGGCTATGAGGGCAGCACTGGGACCTGGCCTAGCTCCATCTTCCACTGAGCCCTTTGCCGCCATCTGCCTGGAATGCTCGATATATGTATAAAGAAAATGTTGGTTTAGTGATATGTTCATATACAGATGGTCTGGGAAATCAATAAAGAAAATTCAACGTCCCTTTACAATCAACGTGAGTGGTGATGCGTATGAGGGGGCACTCGGACCAGGCCATAACTATCTGCCACTGAACTCCGTGCCACCATCTGCCTGGCCCGCTCGAAACATGTAAAAACATAATGTTGATTTGATGATATGTTCATGTACATATGGTCTGGAAAATCAATAAAGAAAATTCAATGTTCCTTTACAATCAATGTGAGTGGTGACATGTATGAGGGCAGCACTGGAACCAGGCCTAGAACTATATGTCCCTGAAATCCTTGCCGCCATCTGCCTGGCCCGCTTGAAACATGTATAAAGAAAATGTTGGTTTGGTGATATTTTCATATACATACGGTTTGGGAAATCAATAAAGAAAATTCAATGTTCCTTTACAATCAATGTGAGTGGTGACGGGTATGAGGGTGGCACTCGCACCAGGCCTACAACTATATGCCCCTGAACTAGTTGCCACCATCTGCCTGGCCCGCTCGATATACGTGAAAATTGAATGTTGGTTTGGTGATATGTTCATATACATATGGTCTGGGAAATCAATAAAGAAAATTCAATGGTCCTTTAATATCAATGTGAGTGGTGATGGTTATGAGGGCGGCAATCGCAAGAGGCCTAGAAATATCTGCCCCTGAAGTCCTTGCCGCCACCTGCCTGGCCCGCACGATATATGTAGAAAGAGAGTGTTGGTTTGGTGATATGTTCATATACATATGGTCTGGGAAACCAATAAAGAAAATTCAATGTTCCTCTACAATCAAAGTGTGTGGTGACGGTTATGAAGGCGGCACTCGCAAGACGCATAGAACTATCTCCCCCTGATATTCTTGCCGCCATCTGCCTGGCCAACTCGATATATGTATAAAGAGAATGTTGGTTTGGTGATATGTTCATGTACATATGGTTTGGGAAAACAATAAAGAAAATTCAATGTTCCTTTACAATCAAAGTGAGTGGTGACGGGTATGAGGGTGGCACTCGCACCAGGCCTAGAACTATATGCCACTGAAATCCTTGCCACCATCTGCCTGAACCGCTTGATATATGTAAAAAGAGAGTGTTGGTTTGGTGATATGTTCATACACATATGGTCTGGGAAATCAATAAAGAAAATTCAATGTTCCATTTCAATCATTGTGAGTGGTGATGGGTATGAGGGCGGCACTGGATCCAGGCCTAGCACTATCTGCCCCTTAACTCCGTGCCGACATCTGCCTTGCCCTCACGATATATGTAAAACGAGAATGTTGGTTTGGTGATATGTTCCTATACATATGGTCTGGGAAATCAAAATGAGAAAGTTCAATATTCCTTTACAATCAATGTGAGTGGTGACGAGTATGAGGGCGGCACTGGAAACAGGTCTAGCACTATCTGCCCCTGAAAAACTTGCCGCCATCTGCCTGGGCCCCTCGATATACGTAAAAATAGAATGTTGGTTTGGTTATATGTTCATATTCATGTGGTTTGAGAAATCAATAAAGAAATTTCATTTTTCCACTACAATCAATGTGAGTGGTGACGGGTATGAGGGCAGAACTCGAACCAGGCCTAGCACTATCTGCCCTTAACTCCGTGCCGCCATCTGCCTGGCCCGCTCGATATATGTATAAATAAAATGTTGGTTTGATGATATGTTCATATATATATGGCCTGAGAAATCAATGTAAAAACTTCCATGTTACTTTACAATCAATGGGAGTGGTGTTGGGTATTAGGGAGGCACTCAGACCAGGCCTAGAACTATCTACCCCTGAACTCCTCTCCGCAATCTGCCTGGCCTGCTCGATATATGTATAAAGAGAATGTTGGTTTAGAGATATATTCATATACATATGGTTTGGAAAACAATAAAGGAAATTCATTGTTCCTTTACAATCAATGTGAGTTTTGAAGTGTGTGAGGACAGCACTTGACCAGGCCTAGAACTATCTGCCCCTGAAATTCTTGCCGCCATCTGCATGGCCCGCTCGATACATGTATAAGGAAAATCTTGGTTTAGTGATATGTTCATCTACATATGGTCAGGGAAATCAATAAAGAAAATTCAATGTTCCTTTACAATGAATGTCAGTGGTAACAGGTATTATAGCAGCACTGGAACCAGGCCTCGAACTATCTGCCCCTTAACTCCGTGTCGCAATCTGCCTGGCCCGCTTGATATATGAATAAAGAAAATGTTGGTTTGGTGATATGTTCATATACATATGGTCTGGGAAATCAATAAGGAAAATTAAATGTTTCTTTACAATCAATGTGAGTGGTGACCGGTATGATGGCAGCTCTGGAACTAGGCCTAGAACTATCTGCCCCTGAAATACTTGCCACCATCTGCTTGGGCCCCTCGATATATGTAAAAATGGAATGTTGGTTTGGTTATATGTTCATATATATATGGTCTGGGAAACAATGAAGTAAATTCAATGTTCCTTACAGTCAATGTGAGTGGTGACGGGTATGAAGGCGGCACTCGCAAGAGGCATAGAACTATATGCCCCTGATATCCTTGTCACCATCTGCCTGGCCCGCTCAGTATACATAAAAAGAGAATGTTGGTTTGGTGATATGTTCACATACATATGGTCTGGGAAATCAATAAAGAAAATTCAATGTCCCTTTACAATGAATGTGAGTGGTGGCAGGTATGAGGGCAGCACTGGAACCAGGCCTAGAACTATCTACCCCTGAACTCCTTGCCGCCATCTGCCTGGCACGCTCGAAACATGTATAAAGAAAATGTTGGTTTGGTGATATGTTCATATACATATGGCCTGGGAAATCAATATAAAAAATTCAATGTTCCTTTACAATCAATGGGAGTGGTGACGGTTTAAGAGGATGGCACTCGGAACAGGAATAGAAATATCTGCCCCAGAACTCCTCGCTGCCATCTGCCTGGCTTCCTCGATATATGTATAAAGAGAATGTTGGGTTGGTGATATGTTCATATACATATGGTCAGGGAAATCAATAAAGAAAATTGAATGTTCCTTTACATTCAATGTGAGAGGTGAAAGGTATGAGGGCGACCCTTGTACCAGGCTTAGAACTACCCGCCTCTTAATTCCTTGCCGCCATCGGTCTGGCCATCTGGATACATGTAAAAAGAGAATGTTGGTTTGATGATACGTTCATATACATATGGACTGGGAAATCAGTAAGGAAAATTCAATGTTCCTTTATAATCAATGTGAGTGGTGACGGGTATGAGGGCGCCACTCGGAAAAGAGATAGAACTATCCGACCGTGAACACCATGCCGCTATCTGCATAGCCCGCTCAACTTATGTATAAGGAAAATGTTGGTTTGGTGATATGTTCATATACGTATTGTCTGGGAAATCAATAAAAAAATTGAAGTGTTCTTTTACAATCAATGTGAGTGGTGACGGTTTAAGAGGGTGGCACTCGGACCAGGCCTAGAAATATCTGTCCCTGAACTCCTTGCCGCCATCTGCCTTTCCCCCTCGATATATCTATAAAGAAAATGTTGGTTTTGTTATCTGTTCATATACATATGTTCTTTGAAATCAATAAAGAAAATTGAAGGTTCCTTTACAATCAATGGGAGTGGTGACAGGTTTGAGGGCGAAACCGGACCAGGCCTAGAAAAACCCACCTCTTAATTCCTTGCCGCCATCGGCCTGGCCTGCTCGATATATGTATAATGAATACGTTAGTTTGGTGGTGTATTCATATACATATGGTCTGGGAGATCAATAAAGAAAATTCAATGTTCCTTTACAATTAATGTGAGTGGTGACGCATATGATGGTGGCACTCGGACCATGCCTAGAACCATCAGCCCTGAACTATTCGCCGCCATCTGCCTGGCATGCCCGATATATGGGTAAGGAAAATTTTGGTTTGTTCCTTTACAATCAATGTGAGTGGAGACAGTAATGAGGGCGACACTCCGAACATTCCCAAAATTATCTGCCCCTTAAATCCTTTGTGCCATTTGCCCGGCCCGCTCGATATATGTATAAAGAGAATGTTGGTATGGTTATATGTTCATATACATATGATCTGGGAAATCAATAAAGAAAATTAAATGTACCTTTACAATCAAAGTAGATGGTGAAGGTAATAAGGCGACACATGGACCATTCCCAAAATTATCTGCCACTGAACTCCTTCCTGCCATTTGACTGGCCCACTCGATATATGTATAAAGAGAATGTTGGTTTGGTTATATGTTCATATACATATGATCTGGGAAATATAAGGAAAATTGAATGTTGTTTTACAATCAATGTGGGTGTTGACAGGTATGAGGGCAGCACAAGGGCCAGGCCTAGAAATATGTGCCCCTGAACTCCTTGATGCCATTTGTCTGGCCCGCTCAATATATGTTTAAAGAATATGTTGGTTTTGTGGTATGTTCATATACATATGGTCTGGGAGATCAATAAAGAAAATTCAATGTTCCTTTACAATTAATGAGCGTGGTGACGTGTATGATGGTGGCACTGGGACCAGGTCTAGCACTTTCTGCCCCTGAACTACTAGCCGCCAACTGCCTGGATGCCCGATGTAAGTATAAAGAAAATGTTCATTTGGTGATATTTTCATATACATAAGGTCTTGGTAATCAATATAGAAAATTCAATGTTCCTTCACAATCAATGTGAGTGGTGACAGGTATGAGGGCGGCACTAGGACCAGTTCTAGAACTATGTGCCCCTGAACTCCTTGCTGCCATCTGTCTGGCCCGCTCGATATATGTATAAAGAAAATGTTGGTTTAGTGATATGTTCACATACGTATGGTCTGGGAAATCAATAAGAAAAATTCAATGTTTCTTTATAATCAATTTGAGTGCTGTGGGGTACGAGGGCGACACTCGTACCAGGCCTGGAACTATCTGCCTCTGAACTACTAGCCGCCATCCGCATGGCCCGCCCAATATATATATATAAAGAAAACATTGGTTTGGTTATTTGTTCATATACATATGGTGTGGGAAGTCAATAAAGAAACTTCAATGTTCCTTTACAATCAATGTGAGTGGTGAGGGGTATGATGGCGGCAATCGGACCATTCCTAGAACTATCTGCCGCTGAAATCCTTGCTGCCATCTAACTTGCCCGCTCGATTTATGTATAAAGAGACTGTTCATTTGGTCATATGTTCATATACCAATTGTCTCTGAAATCATTAAAAAAACTCAATGTTCCTTTACAATCAATGTGAGTGGTGATGGTAATGAGGGCGGCACTTTGACGAGGACCAGACCAATCTGCCCCTGAATTCATTGCCAACATCTGCCTGGCCAACTTGATATATCTATAAATTAAATGTTAATTTGGTGATATGTTCATATAAATATGGTCTGGCAAATCAATAAAAAAAATTCAATGTTTCTTTACCATTAATTTGAGTGGTGTGTGGTAGGGGGGCGACACTCTTACCAGGCCTGGAACTTTCTGCCGCTGAACTCGTAGCCGCTATCTGCTTGGCCATCTCGATATATGTATAAAGAAAATGTTGGTTTGATGATATGTTCATATACATATGGTCTGGGAAATCAATAAGGAATCTCTATGTTCCTTTACAGTCAATGTGAGTGGTGAGGTGTATGAGGGCGGCATTCGGATCAGGCCTAGAACTATCTGCCCCTTAAGCCTGTGCCCACATCTGCCTGGCCCGCTCGGTATAAGTATAAAAAAAATGTATATTTGGTGATATTTTCATATACATTTAGTCTAGGAAATCAATAACGAAAATTGAATGTTCCTTTACAATCAGTGTGAGTAGTGACGGATATGAGGGCGGCACTCGGACCAGGCCTAGAACTATCTGCCCCTGAACTCCTTGGCGCCATCTGCCTGGCCTGTTCGATATATGTATAAAGAAAATTTTGTGTTGGTGATATGTTCATATACATATGGTGTAGGAGATCAACTTAGAATTTTCAATGTTCCTTTACAATTAATGTGTGTGGTGATGGGTATGAGGGAGACACGCGGACCAGGGCGATATCAATAAAAAAATTTGAATGTTCCTTTACAATCTATGTGGATGATGTCGGTAATGAGGGCAACTCTCGGACGAGGCCCAGAACTATCTCCCCCTGAACTCCTTGCCGCCATCTGCCTGGCCCGCTCGATACATATATAAAGAGAATGTTGGTTTGTTGACATGTTCATATACATATGTTATGGGAAATCAATACAGAAAATTCAATGTTCCTTTACAATCAATGCGAGTGGTGACGTGTATGATGGTGGCATTGAGACCAGGTCTAGCACTATCTGCCCCTGAACCCATTGCCGCCATCTGCCTGGCCTGCCCGGTATATGTATAAAGAAAATGTTCGTCTGGTGATATGTTCGTAAACATAGCGTTTGGGAAATCAATATAGGAAATTCAATGTTCGTTTACATTTAATGTGGGTGTTGACGTGTGTGATGTTGGCACTGGGACCAGGTGTAGTACTATCTGCACCTGATTTTCTTGCCGCCATCTGCCTGGCCCCCTCGATATATGTATAAAAAAAATGTTGGTTTGGTGATATTTTCATATACATATGTTAGGGGAAATCAATAAAGAAAATTCAATGTTCCTTTACAATCAATGTGAGAGGTGACGGGTATGAGGGCGGCACTGGGACCAGGCCTAGCTCTATCTTCCACTGAGCCCCTTGCCGCCATCTGCCTGGCCTGCTCGATATATGTATAAAGAAAATGTTGGTTTAGTGATACCTTCATATACAGATGGTCTGGGAAATCAATAAAGAAAATTCAACGTCCCTTTACAATCAACGTGAGTGGTGACGGGTATGAGGTCAGCTCTGGAACCAGGCCTAGAACTATCTGCCCCTGAAATACTTGCCGCCATCTGCCTGGGCCCCTCGATATATGTAACAATAGAATGTTGGTTTGGTTATATGTTCATATACATATGGTCTGCTAAACAATAAAGTAAATTCAATGTTCCTTACAGTCAGTGTGAGTGGTGACGGGTATGAGGGCGGCACTCGCAAGAGGTGTAGAACTATATGCCCCTGATATCCTTGTCGCCAGCTGCCTGGCCCGCTCGAATCATGTATAAAGAAAATGTTGGTTTGGTGATATGTTAATATACATATGGCCTGGGAAATCAATATAAAAAATTCAATGTTCCTTTACAATCAATGGGAGTGGTGACGGGTATTAGGGAGGCACTCAGACCAGGCCTAGAATTATCTGCTCCCGAACTCCTTGCCGCCATCTGCCTGGACTGCTCGATAAATGTAAAAGGAGAATGTTGGTTTGCTGGTATGTTCATGTACATATGCTGTGGGGAATTAATAAAGAAAATTCAACGTTCCTTTGCAATCAATCTGAGTGAAGACGAATACGAGGGTAGCACTCTGACCAGGCCTAGAGCTATCTGCCCCAGAACTCCTCGCCGCCATCTCCCTGCTCGATAAATGTAAAAGGAGAATGTTGGTTTGCTGGTATGTTCATGTACATATGCTGTGGGGAATTAATAAAGAAAATTCAACGTTCCTTTGCAATCAATCTGAGTGAAGACGAATACGAGGGTAGCACTCTGACCAGGCCTAGAGCTATCTGCCCCAGAACTCCTCGCCGCCATCTCTCTGGCTTCCTCGATAAAGAGAATTTTGGGTTGGTGGTATGTTCTTATACATATGGTCAGGGAAATCAATAAAGAAAATTGAATGTTCCTTTACAATCAATGTGAGAGGTGACAGGTATCAGGGCGACACTTGTACCAGGCCTAGAACTACCCACCTCTTAATTCCTTGCCGCCATCGGTCTGGCCCGCTGGATACATGTAAAAAGAGAATGTTGGTTTGATGATATGTTCATATACATATGGTCTGGGAAATCAATAAAGTAAATTCAATGTTCCTTTATAATCAATGTGAGTGGTGACGGGTATGAGGGCGGCACTCGGAACAGAGATAGAACTATCTGACCGTGAACACCTTGCCGCTATCTGCATAGCCCGCTCAACTTATGTATAAGGAAAATGTTGGTTTGGTGATAGGTTCATATACGTATGGTCTTTGAAATCAATAAAAAAAATGAAGTGTTCTTTTACAATCAATGTGGGTGGTGACGGTTTAAGAGCGTGGCACTCGGACCAGGCCTAGAAATATCTGCCCCTGAACTCCTTGCCGCCATCTGCCTTTCCCCCTTGATATATCTATAAAGAAAATGTTGGTTTTGTTATCTGTTCATATACATATGGTCTATGAAATCAATAAAGAAAATTGAATGTTCCTTTACAATCAATGTGAGTGGTGACAGGTATGAGGGCGACACTCGGACCAGGCCTAGAACAACCCACCTCTTAATTCCTTGCCGCCATCGGCCTGGCCTGCTCGATATATGTATAAAGAATATGTTGGTTTGGTGATGTATTCATATACATATGGTCTCGGAGATCAATAAATAAAATTCAATGTTCCTTTACAATTAATGTGAGTGGTGACGCGTATGATGGTGGCACTCGGACCAGGCCTAGAACCTTCTGCCCCTGAACTATTTGCCGCCATCTGCCTAGCATGCCCGATATATGGGTAAGGAAAATTTTGGTTTGTTCCTTTACAATCAATGTGAGTGGAGACAGTAATGAGGGCGACACTCCGAACTTTCCCAAGATTATCTGCCCTTTAAATCCTTCCTGCCATTTGCCTGGCCCGATTGATATATGTATAAAGAGAATGTTGGTATGGTTAAATGTTCATATACATATGATCTGGGAAATATAAGGAAAATTGAATGTTGTTTTACAATCAATGTGGGTGTTGACAGGTATGAGGGCAGCACAAGGGCCAGGCCTAGAAATATGTGCCCCTGAACTCCTTGCTGCCATCTGTCTGGCCCGCTCGATATATGTATAAAGAAAATGTTGGTTTAGTGATATGTTCACATACATATGGTCTGGGAAATCAATAAGAAAAATTCAATGTTTCTTTACAATCAATTTGAGTGCTGTGGTGTATGAGGGCGACACTCGTACCAGGCCTGGAACTATCTGCCTCTGAACTACTAGCCGCCATCCGCATGGCCCGCCCGATATATGTATAAAGAAAATGTATATTTGGTGATATGTTCATATACATATAGTCTAGGAAATCAATAACGAAAATTGAATGTTCCTTTACAATCAGTGTGAGTAGTGACGGATATGAGGGCGGCACTCGGACCAGGCCTAGAACTATCTGCCCCTGAACTCCTTGGCGCCATCTGCCTGGCCTGTTCGATATATGTATAAAGAAAATTTTGTTTTGGTGATATGTTCATATACATATGGTGTGGGAGATCAACTTAGAATTTTCAATGTTCCTTTACAATTAATGTGTGTGGTGATGGGTATGAGGGTGACACGCGGACCAGGGCGATATCAACAAAAAAAATTGAATGTTCCTTTACAATCTATGTGGATGATGTCGGTAATGAGGGCAACTCTCGGACGAGGCCCAGAACTATCTGCCCCTGAACTCCTTGCCGCCATCTGCCTGGCCCGCTCGATACATATATAAAGAGAATGTTGGTTTGGTGATATGTTCATATACATATGTTATTGGAAATCAATACAGAAAATTCAATGTTCCTTTACAATCAATGCGAGTGGTGACGTGTATGATGGTGGCATTGGGACCAGGTCTAGCACAATCTGCCCCTGAACCCATTGCCGCCATCTGCCCGGCATGCCCGGTATATGTATAAAGAAAATGTTCGTTTGGTGTAATGTTCATACACATAGGGTTTGGGAAATCAATATAAAAAATTCAATGTTCGTTTACATTTAATGTGAGTGTTGACGTGTATGATGTTGGCACTGGGACCAGGTGTAGCACTATCTGCACCTGATTTCCTTGCCGCCATCTGCCTGGCCCCCTCGATATATGTATTAAAAAAATGTTGGTTTGGTGATATGTTCATATACATATGTTATGGAAATCAATAAAGAAAATTCAATATTGCTTTACAATCAATGTTGTGGTGGCGCGTATGAGGGCGGCACTGGGACCAGGCCTAGCTCTATCTTCCACTGAGCCCCTTGCCGCCATCTGCCTGGCCTGCTCGATATATGTATAAAGTAAATGTTGGTTTAGTGATATGTTCATATACAGATGGTCTTGTAAATCAATAAAGAAAATTCAACGTCACTTTACAATCAACATGAGTGGTGACGGGTATGAGGGGGCACTCGGACCAGGCCATAACTATCTGCCACTGAACTCCTTGCCACAATCTGCCTGGCCCGCTCGACATTTGTATAAAGAGAATGTTGGTTTGGTGATATGTTCATAGAGATATGGTCTGGGAAATCGATAAAGAAAACTCAATGTTCTTTTACAATCAATGTGTGTGGTGACAGTAATGAGGGCGACTCACGGACCAGGCTCAGAACTATCTGCCCCTGAACTCCTTACCGCCATCGGCCTGGCCCGCTCAATATATATATAAAGAGAATGTTGGTTTGGTGATATATTCTTATACATTTGGTCTAGAAATCAATAACGAAAATTCAATGTTCCTTTACAATCAATGTGAGTGGTTAATGTAATGAGGGCGACTCTCGGACCATTCCCAAAATTACTTGCACCTAAACACGTTCCCGCTATTTGCCTGGCCCGTTCGATATATGTATAAAGAAAATTTTGGTTTGGTGATATGTTCATATATATATGGTGTGGGAAATCATTAAAGAAAATTCAGTGTTCCGTTAGAATCAATGTGAGAGGAGACGGGTATGAGGGCAGCACTGGGACCTGGCCTAGCTCTATCTTCCACTGAGCCCCTTGCCGCCATCTGCCTGGCCCACTCGATATATGCATAAAAAAAATGTTGGTTTGGTGATATGTTCATATACATATGGTCTGGGATATCAGTAAAGCAAATTCAATGTTCCGTTACAATAAATGTGAGTGGTGATGGGTATGAGGGCAGCACTCGGACCAGGCTTAGAACTATCTGCCCCTGAACTCCTTGCTGCCATCTGTCTGGCCCACTCGATATATGTTTAATGAATATGTTGGTTTGGTGGTATGTTCATATACATATGGTCTTAAAAATCAATATAGAATATTCAATGTTGCTTTACAATCCATGTGAGTGATGACGGGTATGAGGGCTGCATTGAGAGCGTGCCTTGCACTATCTGCCCCTGAACTCCCTCCCGCCATCTGCCTGGTCCACTCTATGTATGTATAACGAGAATTTTGGTATGGTGATATATTCATATACATATGGCCTGGGATATCAATAAAAAAATTCATTGTTGCTTTATAAACAATGTGAGTGGTGACAGGTATGAGGGTGGCACTTGGACCAGGTCTAGAACTATCTTCCACTGAACTCCTTGCCGCCATCTGACTGCCCCCCTTGATATATGTATTAATAGAATGTTGGTTTGGTGATATATTCATATACATATTGTCTAGGAAATCAAAAAAGAAAATTCAATGTTCCTTTACAATAAATGTGAGTGGTTACGGTAATGAGGGCGACACTCAGACCAGGCCCAGAACTATCTTTTTCTGAAACCCTTGCCGCCATCTGCCTGCCCCTCTCGATATATGTATAAAGAGAATGTTGGTTTGGTGATATGTTCATATACATGTGGTCTGGGAAATCAATAAAGAAAATTCAATGTTCCTTTACAATTAATGTGAGCGGTGGTGGGTATGAGGGCGGCACTAGCGCCAGGCCAAGTACTATCTGCCCCTGAGTGCCTTGCCACCATATGCCTGGCCCGTTCGATATATGTATAAAGAAAATTTTGGTTTGGTGATATGTTCATATATATATGGTGCGGGAAATCAATAAAGAAAATTCAATGTTCCTTTACAATTTAAGGGTGAGTGGTGACGGGTATGAGGGTGACACTCTGAACAGGCCTAGAACTATCTGACCCTGAGCCCCTTGCCGTCATCTGCCTGTTCCGTTCGAAATATGTATAAAGAAAATTTTGGTTTGGTGATATGTTTATATACATATGTTGTGGGAAATACACTGAATACTGCACGTTACATCCAAACCGTCATCGAACCCATTGTTCTACCATTCCTAGACCGGAAAGGGAACTTGCTGTTCCAACAGGACAATGCACATTCAAATGTATCCAGTGCCAACCAACGTGCTCTAGAAGGTGTACGTCAACTACCCTGGCCAGCAAGATCTCCGGATCTGTCCCCGATTGAGCATGTTTGGGACTGGATAAAGCGTCGTTACACGTGGAATGCACGTCCACCACGAACGCTGATCCAACTGATTCGCCAGGTGGAAATGGCATGGCAAGCCGTTCCACAGGACTACATAAAGCATCTCTACAATCGTCTCCATGGGAGAATAGCAGCCTGCATTGCTGCGAAAGGTGGATATACACTGTAATAGTGCCGACATTGTGCATGCTCTGTTGCCTGTGTCTATGTGCCTGTGGTTCTGTCAGAGTGATCATGTGATGTATCTGACCCCAGAAATGTGTCAGTAAAGTTTCCCCTTCCTGGGACAATGTATTCACGGTGTTCTTATTTCAACTTCCAGGAGTGTAAATAAAGAAAATTCAATGTTCCTTTACAATCATTGAGAGTGGTGACGGTAATGTTGGCAACACTCGGACCATGCCCAGAACTATTTGCCCCTGAACTCCTTGCCGCCATCTGCCTGTCCCACTCGACATATGTATAAAGAGAATGTTGGTTTGGTGATATGTTCATATACATATGTTATGGGAAATCAATACAGAAAATTCATTGTTCCTTTACAATCAATGTTGTGGTGGCGGGTATGAGGGCGGCACTGGGACCAGGCCTAGCTCTATCTTCCACTGAGCCCCTTGCCGCCATCTGCCTGGCCTGCTCGATATATGTATAAAGTAAATGTTGGTTTAGTGATATGTTCATATACAGATGGTCTGGTAAATCAATAAAGAAAATTCAACGTCACTTTACAATCAACATGAGTGGTGACGGGTATGAGGGGGCACTCGGACCAGGCCATAACTATCTGCCACTGAACTCCTTGCCACAATCTGCCTGGCCCGCTCGACATTTGTATAAAGAGAATGTTGGTTTGGTGATATGTTCATAGAGATATGGTCTGGGAAATCGATAAAGAAAACCCAATATTCTTTTACAATCAATGTGTGTGGTGACAGTAATGAGGGCGACTCACGGACCAGGCTCAGAACTATCTGCCCCTGAACTCCTTACCGCCATCGGCCTGGCCCGCTCGATATATATATAAAGAGAATGTTGGTTTGGTGATATATTCTTATACATTTGGTCTAGAAATCAATAAAGAAAATTCAATGTTCCTTTACAATCAATGTGAGTGGTTAATGTAATGAGGGCGACACTCGGACCATTCCCAAAATTACTTGCACCTAAACACGTTCCCGCTATTTGCCTGGCCCGTTCGATATATGTATAAAGAAAATTTTGGTTTGGTGATATGTTCATATATATATGGTGTGGGAAATCATTAAAGAAAATTCAGTGTTCCGTTAGAATCAATGTGAGAGGAGACGGGTATGAGGGCAGCACTGGGACCAGGCCTAGCTCTATCTTCCACTGAGCCCCTTGCCGCCATCTGCCTGGCCCACTCGATATATGCATAAAAAAAATGTTGGTTTGGTGATATGTTCATATACATATGGTCTGGGATATCAGTAAAGCAAATTCAATGTTCCGTTACAATAAATGTGAGTGGTGATGGGTATGAGGGCAGCACTCGGACCAGGCTTAGAACTATCTGCCCCTGAACTCCTTGCTGCCATCTGTCTGGCCCACTCGATATATGTTTAATGAATATGTTGGTTTGGTGGTATGTTCATATACATATGGTCTTAAAAATCAATATAGAATATTCAATGTTGCTTTACAATCCATGTGAGTGATGACGGGTATGAGGGCTGCATTGAGAGCGTGCCTTGCACTATCTGCCCCTGAACTCCCTCCCGCCATCTGCCTGGTCCACTTTATGTATGTATAACGAGAATTTTGGTATGGTGATATATTCATATACATATGGCCTGGGATATCAATAAAAAAATTCATTGTTGCTTTATAAACAATGTGAGTGGTGACAGGTATGAGGGTGGCACTTGGACCAGGTCTAGAACTATCTTCCACTGAACTCCTTGCCGCCATCTGACTGCCCCCCTCGATATATGTATTAATAGAATGTTGGTTTGGTGATATATTCATATACATATTGTCTAGGAAATCAAAAAAGAAAATTCAATGTTCCTTTACAATAAATGTGAGTGGTTACGGTAATGAGGGCGACACTCAGACCAGGCCCAGAACTATCTTTTTCTGAAACCCTTGCCGCCATCTGCCTGCCCCTCTCGATATATGTATAAAGAGAATGTTGGTTTGGTGATATGTTCATATACATGTGGTCTGGGAAATCAATAAAGAAAATTCAATGTTCCTTTACAATTAATGTGAGCGGTGGTGGGTATGAGGGCGGCACTAGCGCCAGGCCAAGTACTATCTGCCCCTGAGTGCCTTGCCACCATATGCCTGGCCCGTTCGATATATGTATAAAGAAAATTTTGGTTTGGTGATATGTTCATATATATATGGTGCGGGAAATCAATAAAGAAAATTCAATGTTCCTTTACAATTTAAGGGTGAGTGGTGACGGGTATGAGGGTGACACTCTGAACAGGCCTAGAACTATCTGACCCTGAGCCCCTTGCCGTCATCTGCCTGTTCTGTTCGAAATATGTATAAAGAAAATTTTGGTTTGGTGATATGTTTATATACATATGTTGTGGGAAATACACTGAATACTGCACGTTACATCCAAACCGTCATCGAACCCATTGTTCTACCATTCCTAGACCGGAAAGGGAACTTGCTGTTCCAACAGGACAATGCACATTCAAATGTATCCAGTGCCAACCAACGTGCTCTAGAAGGTGTACGTCAACTACCCTGGCCAGCAAGATCTCCGGATCTGTCCCCGATTGAGCATGTTTGGGACTGGATAAAGCGTCGTTACACGTGGAATGCACGTCCACCACGAACGCTGATCCAACTGATTCGCCAGGTGGAAATGGCATGGCAAGCCGTTCCACAGGACTACATAAAGCATCTCTACAATCGTCTCCATGGGAGAATAGCAGCCTGCATTGCTGCGAAAGGTGGATATACACTGTAATAGTGCCGACATTGTGCATGCTCTGTTGCCTGTGTCTATGTGCCTGTGGTTCTGTCAGAGTGATCATGTGATGTATCTGACCCCAGAAATGTGTCAGTAAAGTTTCCCCTTCCTGGGACAATGTATTCACGGTGTTCTTATTTCAACTTCCAGGAGTGTAAATAAAGAAAATTCAATGTTCCTTTACAATCATTGAGAGTGGTGACGGTAATGTTGGCAACACTCGGACCATGCCCAGAACTATTTGCCCCTGAACTCCTTGCCGCCATCTGCCTGTCCCACTCGACATATGTATAAAGAGAATGTTGGTTTGGTGATATGTTCATATACATATGTTATGGGAAATCAATACAGAAAATTCATTGTTCCTTTACAATCAATGTTGTGGTGGCGGGTATGAGGGCGGCACTGGGACCAGGCCTAGCTCTATCTTCCACTGAGCCCCTTGCCGCCATCTGCCTGGCCTGCTCGATATATGTATAAAGTAAATGTTGGTTTAGTGATATGTTCATATACAGATGGTCTGGTAAATCAATAAAGAAAATTCAACGTCACTTTACAATCAACATGAGTGGTGACGGGTATGAGGGGGCACTCGGACCAGGCCATAACTATCTGCCACTGAACTCCTTGCCACAATCTGCCTGGCCCGCTCGACATTTGTATAAAGAGAATGTTGGTTTGGTGATATGTTCATAGAGATATGGTCTGGGAAATCGATAAAGAAAACCCAATATTCTTTTACAATCAATGTGTGTGGTGACAGTAATGAGGGCGACTCACGGACCAGGCTCAGAACTATCTGCCCCTGAACTCCTTACCGCCATCGGCCTGGCCCGCTCGATATATATATAAAGAGAATGTTGGTTTGGTGATATATTCTTATACATTTGGTCTAGAAATCAATAAAGAAAATTCAATGTTCCTTTACAATCAATGTGAGTGGTTAATGTAATGAGGGCGACACTCGGACCATTCCCAAAATTACTTGCACCTAAACACGTTCCCGCTATTTGCCTGGCCCGTTCGATATATGTATAAAGAAAATTTTGGTTTGGTGATATGTTCATATATATATGGTGTGTGAAATCATTAAAGAAAATTCAGTGTTCCGTTAGAATCAATGTGAGAGGAGACGGGTATGAGGGCAGCACTGGGACCAGGCCTAGCTCTATCTTCCACTGAGCCCCTTGCCGCCATCTGCCTGGCCCACTCGATATATGCATAAAAAAAATGTTGGTTTGGTGATATGTTCATATACATATGGTCTGGGATATCAGTAAAGCAAATTCAATGTTCCGTTACAATAAATGTGAGTGGTGATGGGTATGAGGGCAGCACTCGGACCAGGCTTAGAACTATCTGCCCCTGAACTCCTTTCTGCCATCTGTCTGGCCCACTCGATATATGTTTAATGAATATGTTGGTTTGGTGGTATGTTCATATACATATGGTCTTAAAAATCAATATAGAATATTCAATGTTGCTTTACAATCCATGTGAGTGATGACGGGTATGAGGGCTGCATTGAGAGCGTGCCTTGCACTATCTGCCCCTGAACTCCCTCCCGCCATCTGCCTGGTCCACTCTATGTATGTATAACGAGAATTTTGGTATGGTGATATATTCATATACATATGGCCTGGGATATCAATAAAAAAATTCATTGTTGCTTTATAAACAATGTGAGTGGTGACAGGTATGAGGGTGGCACTTGGACCAGGTCTAGAACTATCTTCCACTGAACTCCTTGCCGCCATCTGACTGCCCCCCTCGATATATGTATTAATAGAATGTTGGTTTGGTGATATATTCATATACATATTGTCTAGGAAATCAAAAAAGAAAATTCAATGTTCCTTTACAATAAATGTGAGTGGTTACGGTAATGAGGGCGACACTCAGACCAGGCCCAGAACTATCTTTTTCTGAAACCCTTGCCGCCATCTGCCTGCCCCTCTCGATATATGTATAAAGAGAATGTTGGTTTGGTGATATGTTCATATACATGTGGTCTGGGAAATCAATAAAGAAAATTCAATGTTCCTTTACAATTAATGTGAGCGGTGGTGGGTATGAGGGCGGCACTAGCGCCAGGCCAAGTACTATCTGCCCCTGAGTGCCTTGCCACCATATGCCTGGCCCGTTCGATATATGTATAAAGAAAATTTTGGTTTGGTGATATGTTCATATATATATGGTGCGGGAAATCAATAAAGAAAATTCAATGTTCCTTTACAATTTAAGGGTGAGTGGTGACGGGTATGAGGGTGACACTCTGAACAGGCCTAGAACTATCTGACCCTGAGCCCCTTGCCGTCATCTGCCTGTTCTGTTCGAAATATGTATAAAGAAAATTTTGGTTTGGTGATATGTTTATATACATATGTTGTGGGAAATACACTGAATACTGCACGTTACATCCAAACCGTCATCGAACCCATTGTTCTACCATTCCTAGACCGGAAAGGGAACTTGCTGTTCCAACAGGACAATGCACATTCAAATGTATCCAGTGCCAACCAACGTGCTCTAGAAGGTGTACGTCAACTACCCTGGCCAGCAAGATCTCCGGATCTGTCCCCGATTGAGCATGTTTGGGACTGGATAAAGCGTCGTTACACGTGGAATGCACGTCCACCACGAACGCTTATCCAACTGATTCGCCAGGTGGAAATGGCATGGCAAGCTGTTCCACAGGACTACATAAAGCATCTCTACAATCGTCTCCATGGGAGAATAGCAGCCTGCATTGCTGCGAAAGGTGGATATACACTGTAATAGTGCCGACATTGTGCATGCTCTGTTGCCTGTGTCTATGTGCCTGTGGTTCTGTCAGAGTGATCATGTGATGTATCTGACCCCAGAAATGTGTCAGTAAAGTTTCCCCTTCCTGGGACAATGTATTCACGGTGTTCTTATTTCAACTTCCAGGAGTGTAAATAAAGAAAATTCAATGTTCCTTTACAATCATTGAGAGTGGTGACGGTAATGTTGGCAACACTCGGACCATGCCCAGAACTATTTGCCCCTGAACTCCTTGCCGCCATCTGCCTGTCCCACTCGACATATGTATAAAGAGAATGTTGGTTTGGTGATATGTTCATATACATATGGTATGGGAAATCAATACAGAAAATTCATTGTTCCTTTACAATCAATGCGAGTGGTGACGTGTATGATGGTGGCATTGGGACCAGGTCTAGCACTATCTGCCCCTGAATCCATTGCCGCCATCTGCCCGGCATGCCTGGTATATGTATAAAGAAAATGTTCGTTTGGTGATATGTTCATACACATAGGGTTTGGGAAATCAATATAGAAATTTCAATGTTCGTTTACATTTAATGTGAGTGTTGACGTGTATGATGTTGGCACTGGGACCAGGTGTAGCACTATCTGCACCTGATTTCCTTGCCGCCATCTGCCTGGCCCCCTCGATATATGTATTAAAAAAATGTTGGTTTGGTGATATGTTCATATACATATGTTAGGGGAAATCAATAAAGAAAATTCAATGTTCCTTTACAATCAATGTTGTGGTGGCGGGTATGAGGGCGTCACTCCGGCCAGGACTAGAACTATCTGCCCCTGAGGGCCTTGCCGCCATCTGCCTGGCCCGTTCGATATATGTATAAGGAAAATTTTGGTTTGGTGATATGTTCATATTTATATGGTGTGGGAAATCAATAAAGAAAATTCAACGTCCCTTTACAATCAACGTGAGTGGTGACGCGTATGAGGGGGCACTCGGACCAGGCCATAACTATCTGCCACTGAACTCCGTGCCACCATCTGCCTGGCCCGCTCGAAACATGTAAAAACATAATGTTGATTTGGTGATATGTTCATGTACATATGGTCTGGGAAATCAATAAAGAAAATTCAATGTTCCTTTACAATCAATGTGAGTGGTGACATGTATGAGGGCAGCACTGGAACCAGGCCTAGAACTATCTGTCCCTGAAATCCTTGCCGCCATCTGCCTGGCCCGCTTGAAACATGTATAAAGAAAATGTTGGTTTGGTGATATTTTCATATACATATGGTCTGGGAAATCAATAAGGAAAATGAAATGTTTCTTTACATTCAATGTGAGTGGTGACCCGTATGAGGTCAGCTCTGGAACCAGGCCTAGAACTATCTGCCCCTGAAATACTTGCCGCCATCTGCCTTGGCCCCTCGATATATGTAAAAATAGAATGTTGGTTTGGTTATATGTTCATATACTTATGGTCTGCTAAACAATAAAGTAAATTCAATGTTCCTTACAGTCAGTGTGAGTGATGACGGGTATGAGGGCGGCACTCGCAAGAGGCGTAGAACCATATGCCCCTGATATCCTTGTCACCAGGTGCCTGGCCCGCTCGAAACATGTATAAAGAAAATGTTGGTTTGGTGATATGTTAATATACATATGGCCTGGGAAATCAATATAAAAAATTCAATGTTCCTTTACAATCAATGGGAGTGGTGACGGGTATTAGGGAGGCACTCAGACCAGGCCTAGAATTATCTGCTCCCGAACTCCTTGCCGCCATCTGCCTGGACTGCTTGATAAATGTAAAAGGAGAATGTTGGTTTGCTGGTATGTTCATGTACATATGCTTTGGGGAATTAATAAAGAAAATTCAACGTTCCTTTGCAATCAATCTGAGTGAAGACGAATACGAGGGTAGCACTATGACCAGGCCTAGAACTATCTGCCCCAGAACTCCTCGCCGCCATCTGCCTGGCTTCCTCGATATATGTATAAAGAGAATGTTGGGTTGGTGATATGTTCATATACATATGGTCAGGGAAATCAATAAAGAAAATTGAATGTTCCTTTACAATCAATGTGAGAGGTGACAGGTATGATGGCGACACTTGTACCAGGCCTAGAACTACCCGCCTCTTAATTCCTTGCCGCCATTGGTCTGGCCCGCTGGATACATGTAAAAAGAGAATGTTGGTTTGATGATATGTTCATATACATATGGTCTGGGAAATCAATAATGTAAATTCAATGTTCCTTTATAATCAATGTGAGTGGTGACGGGTATGAGGGCGGCACTCGGAACAGAGATAGAGCTATCTGACCGTGAACACCTTGCCGCTATCTGCATAGCCCGCTCAACTTATGTATAAGGAAAATGTTGGTTTGGTGATAGGTTCATATACGTATGGTCTGGGAAATCAATAAAAAAAATGAAGTGTTCTTTTACAATCAATGTGGGTGGTGAAGGTTTAAGAGGGTGGCACTCGGACCAGGCCTAGAAATATCTGCCCCTGAAATCCTTGCCGACATCTGCCTTTCCCCCTCAATATATCTATAAAGAAAATGTTGGTTTTGTTATCTGGTCATATAAATATGGTCTTTGAAATCAATAAAGAAAATTGAATGTTCCTTTACAATCAATGTGAGTGGTGACAGGTATGAGGGCGACACTCGGACCAGGCCTAGAAAAACCCGCCTCTTAATTCCTTGCCGCCATCAGCCTGGCCTGCTCGATATATGTATAAAGAATATGTTGGTTTGGTGATGTATTCATATACATATGGTCTGGGAGATCAATAATGAAAATTCAATGTTCCTTTACAATTAATGTGAGTGGTGACGCATATGATGGTGGCACTCGGACCAGGCCTAGAACCATCTGCCCCTGAACTATTTGCCGCCATCTGCCTAGCATGCCCGATATATGGGTAAGGAAAATTTTGGTTTGTTCCTTTACAATCAATGTGAGTGGAGACAGTAATGAGGGCGACACTCCGAACATTCCCAAAATTATCTGCCCCTTAAATCCTTCCTGCCATTTGCCTGGCCCGATCGATATATGTATAAAGAGAATGTTGGTATGGTTATATGTACATATACATATGATCTGGGAAATATAAGGAAAACTGAATGTTGTTTTACAATCAATGTGGGTGTTGACAGGTATGAGGGCAGCACAAGGGCCAGGCCTAGAACTATGTGCCCCTGAACTCCTTACTGCCATTTGTCTGGCCCGCTCAATATATGTTTAAAGAATATGTTGGTTTTGTGGTATGTTCATATACATATTGTCTGGGAGATCAATAAAGAAAATTCAATGTTCCTTTACAATTAATGAGCGTGGTGACGTGTATGATGGTGGCACTGGGACCAGGTCTAGCACTTTCTGCCCCTGAACTACTTGCCGCCATCTGCCTGCCATGCCCGATGTAAGTATAAAGAAAATGTTCGTTTGTTGATATTTTCATATACATAAGGTCTTGGTAATCAATATAGAAAATTCAATGTTCCTTCACAATCAATGTGATTGGTGATGGTAATGAGGGCGGCACTTTGACGAGGACCAGACCAATCTGCCCCTGAATTCATTGCCACCATCTGCCTGGCCCACTTGATATATCTATAAATTAAATGTTAATTTGGTGATATGTTCATATACATATGGTCTGGCAAATCAATAAGGAAACTCTATGTTCCTTTACAATCAATGTGAGTGGTGAGGTGTATGAGGACGGCATTCGGATCAGGCCTAGAACTATCTCCCCTTAAGTCTGTGCCCCCATCTGCCTGGCCCGCTCGGTATAAGTATAAAAAAAATGTATATTTGGTGATATGTTCATATACATATCGTCTAGGAAATCAATAACGAAAATGAAATGTTCCCTTACAACCAGAGTGAGTGGTGACGGATATGAGGGCGGCACTCGGACCAGGCCTAGAACTATCTGCCCCTGAACTCCTTGGCGCCATCTGCCTGGCCTGTTCGATATATGTATAAAGAAAATTTTGTTTTAGTGATATGTTCATATACATATGGTGTGGGAGATCAACTTAGAATTTTCAAAGTTCCTTTACAATTAATGTGTGTGGTGAGGGTATGAGGGAGACACGCGGACCAGGGCGATATCAATAAAAAAAATTGAATGTTCCTTTACAATCAATGTGGATGATGTCGGTAATGAGGGCGACTCTCGGACGAGGCCCAGAACTATCTGCCCCTGAACTCCTTGCCCCCATCTGCCTGGCCCGCTCGATACATATATAAAGAGAATGTTGGATTGTTGATATGTACATATACATATGTTATGGGAAATCAATAAAGAAAATTCAATGTTCCTTTACAATCAATGTGAGTGGTGACGTGTATGATGGTGGCATTGGGACCAGGTCTAGCACTATCTGCACCTGAACCCATTGCCGCCAACTGCCCGGCATGCCCGGTATATGTATAAAGATAAGTTCGTTTGGTGATATGTTCATACACATAGGGTTTGGGAAATCAATATAAAAAATTCAATGTTCGTTTACATTTAATGTGAGTGGTGACGTGTATGATGTTGGCACTGGGACCAGGTCTAGCACTATCTGCACCTGATTTCCTTGCCGCCATCTGCCTGGCCCCCTCGATATATGTATAAAAAAAAGTTGGTTTGGTGATATGTTCATATACATATGTTATGGGAAATCCATAAAGAAAATTCAAAGTTCCTTTACAATCAATGTTGTGGTGGCGGGTATGAGGGCGGCACTGGGACAAGGCCTAGCTCTATCTTCCACTGAGCCCCTTGCCGCCATTTGCCTGGCCTGCTCGATATATGTATAAACTAAATGTTGGTTTAGTGATATGTTCATATACAGATGGTCTGGTAAATCAATAAAGAAAATTCAACGTCACTTTACAATCAACGTGAGTGGTGACGGGTATGAGGGGGCACTCGGACCAGGCCATAACTATCTGCCACTGAACTCCTTGCCACAATCTGCCTGGCCCGCTCGACATTTGTATAAAGAGAATGTTGGTTTGGTGATATGTTCATTAAGATATGGTCTGGGAAATCGATAAAGAAACCTCAATGTTCCTTTACAATCAATGTGAGTGGTGACAGTAATGAGGGCGACTCACGGTCCAGGCTCAGAACTATCTGCCGCTGAACTCCTTACCGCCATCGGACTGGCCCGCTTGATATATATATAAAGAGAATGTTGGTTTGGTGATATGTTCTTATACATTTGGTCTGTGAAATCAATAAAGAAAATTCAATGTTCCTTTACAATCAATGTGAGTGGTTAATGTAATGAGGGCGACGCTCGGACCATTCCCAAAATTACTTGCACCTGAACTCGTTCCCGCTATTTGCCTGGCCCGTTCGATATATGTATAAAGAAAATGTTGGTTTGGCGATATGTTCATATATATATGGTGTGGGAAATCATTAAAGAAAATTCAATGTTAAGTTACAATCAATGTGAGAGGTGACGGGTATGAGGGCAGCACTGGGACCAGGCCTAGCTCTATCTTCCACTGAGCCCCTTGCCGCCATCTGCCTGGCCCACTCGATATATGCATAAAAAAAATGTTGGTTTGGTGGTATGTTCATATACGTTTGGTCTGGGATATCAATAAAGCAAATTCAATGTTCCGTTACAATAAATGTGAGTGGTGATGTGTATGAGGGCGGCACTCGGACCAGGCTTAGAACTATCTGCCCCTGAACTCCTTGCTGCCATCTGTCTGGCCCACTCGATATATGTTTAAAGAATATGTTGGTTTGGTGGTATGTTCATATACATATGGTCTTAAAAATCAATATAGAATATTCAATGTAACTTTACAATCCATGTGAGTGATGACGGGTATGTGGGCTGCATTGAGAGCGTGCCTTGCACTATCTGCCCCTGAACTCCCTCCCGCCATCTGCCTGGTCCACTCTATGTATGTATAGCGAGAATTTTGGTATGGTGATATATATTTATATACATATGGCCTGGGATATCAAAAAAAAATTCAATGTTGCTTTATAAACAATGTGAGTGGTGACAGGTATGAGGGTGGCACTTGGACCAGGTCTAGAACTATCTTCCCCTGAACTCCTTGCCGTCATCTGACTGCCCCTCTCGATATATGTATTAATAGAATGTTGGTTCGGTGATATATTCATATACATATTGTCTAGGAAATCAAAAAAGAAAATTCAATGTTCCTTTACAATAAATGTGAGTGGTTACGGTAATGAGGGCGACACTCAGACCAGGCCCAGAACTATCTTTTTCTGAAACCCTTGCCGCCATCTGCCTGCCCCTCTCGATATATGTATAAAGAGAATGTTGGTTTGGTGATATGTTCATATACATATGGTCTGGAAATCAATAAAGAAAATTCAATGTTCCTTTACAATTAATGTGAGCGGTGGTGGGTATGAGGGCGGCACTAGCACCAGGCCAAGTACTATCTGCCCCTGAGTGCCTTGCCACCATATGCCTGGGCCGTTCGATATATGTATAAAGAAATTTTGGTTTGGTGATATGTTCATATATATATATATGGTGCGGGAAATCAATAAAGAAAATTCAATGTTCCTTTACAATTTAAGGGTGAGTGGTGATGGGTATGAGGGTGACACTGTGAACAGGCCTAGAACTATCTGACCCTGAGCCCCTTGCCGTCATCTGCCTGTTCCGTTCGAAATATGTATAAAGAAAATTTTGGTTTGGTGATATGTTTATACACACATGTTGTCGGAAATACACTGAATACTGCACGGTACATCCAAACCGTCATCCAACCCATTGTTCTACCATTCCTAGTCCGGCAAGGGAACTTGCTGTTCCAACAGGACAATGCACGTTCACATGTATCCCGTGCCACCCAACATGCTCTAGAAGGTGTAAGTCAACTACCCTGGCCAGCAAGATCTCCGGATCTGTCCCCCATTGAGCATGTTTGGGACTGGATAAAGCGTTGTTTCACGTGGAATGCACGTCCAGCACGAACGCTGATCCAACTGAGGCGCCAGGTGGAAATGGCATGGCAAGCCGTTCCACAGGACTACATCCAGCATCTCTACAATCGTCTCCATGGG
>NW_026063059.1:0-16785 GCF_023897955.1 Schistocerca gregaria | reverse complement strand
ACATATTTAGGCCTTTAAATATGTCTGCGTGCAGAGTTTGACAGAGCACTGAAAGACTTGATTCGAAACAAGGCCCCCGGAGTAGACAAAATTCCATTGGAACTACAGACGGGCCTTGGGAGAGCCAGTCCTGACAAAACTCTACAATCTGGTGAGCAAGATGTATGAAACACGCGAAATACCCTCAGACTTTAAGAAGAATATAATAATTCCAATCCCAAAGAAAGCAGGTGTTGACAGATGTGAAAATTACTGAACAATCAGTTTAATAAGTCACAGCTGCAAAATACTAACGCGAATTCTTTACAGACGAATGGAAAAACTAGTAGAAGCCGATCTCGGGGAAGATCAGTTTGGATTCCGTAGAAATGTTGGAACATGTGAGGCAATACTGTCCCTACGACTTACCTTAGAAGCTAGATTAAGGAAGGACAAACCTATGTTTCTAGCATTTGTAGACTTACAGAAAGCTTTTGACAATGTTGATTGGAATACTATCTTTCAAATTCTGAAGGTAGCGGGGGTAAAATACAGGGAGCAAAAGGCTATTTACAATTTGTACAGAAATCAGATGGCAGTTATAAGAGTCAAGGGACATGAAAGGGAAGCATTGGTTGGGAAGGGTGTGAGACAGGGTTGTAGCCTCTCCCCGATGTTATTCAATCTGTATATTGAGCAAGCAGTGAAGGAAACAGAAGAAAAATTCGGAGTAGGTATTAAAATCCATGGAGAAGAAATAAAATTGTTGAGGTTCGCCGATGACATTGTAATTCTGTCAGAGACAGCAAAGGACTTGGAAGAGCAGTTTAACGGAATGGATAGTGTCTTGAAAGGAGGATGTAAGATGAACATCAACAAAAGCAAAATGAGGAAAATGGAATGTAGTCGAATTAAGTTGGGTGATGCTGAGGGAATAAGATTAGGAAATGAGACACTTAAAGTAGTAAAGGAGTTTTGCTATTTGGGGAGCAAAATAACTGATGATGGTCAAAGTAGAGAGTATATAAAATGTTGACTGGCAATGGCAGGGAAAGCGTTTCTGAAGAAGAGAAATTTGTTAACATCGAGTATAGATTTAAGTGTTGGGAAGTCATTTCTGAAAGTATTTGTATGGAGTGTAGCCATGTATGGAAGTGAAACATGGACGATAACTAGTTTGGACAAGAAGAGAATAGAAGCTTTCAAAATGTGGTGCTACAGAAAAATGCTGACGATTAGGTGGGTAGATCACATAACTAATGAGGAAGTATTGAACAGGATTAGGGAGAAGAGAAGTTTGTGGCACAACTTGACCAGAAGAAAGGGTCGGTTGGTAGGACATGATCTGAGGCATCAAGGAATCACCAATTTAGTATTGGAGGGCAGCGTGGAGGGTAAAAATTGTAGAGGGAGACCAAGAGATGACTACACTAAGCAGATTCAGAAGGATGTAGTTTGCAGTAGGTACTGGGAGACGAAGAAGCTTGCACAGGATAGAGTAGCATGGAGAGCTGCATCAAACCAGTCTCAGGACTGAAGACCACAACGACAACAACAACATGTAAATACTTGAAAAAATTTAAATGGATTATAATGTTAAGGCCAAATAAGTAATGTGTATGTATAAATTTATTTGTGAATTGTATGCATATGTGGACTGTTATACATAAATGTATGTGTGTATTTATAATCAATACTAAAAGTAAGAGATGTATATGTGTAAAATATATTACTGTATTTGAGGGCTGTTTTTCCATATGGTAGACCTATGTTGCTATATACTGTAAACCACAGAAAAAAATTCTGTTCAAAATTTATTGCAGTTCTTTTATTTGTCCTGTATGACTTTGTACCCCTGTACAATGTATGATTCAAAGACGCAATACATATACAGTGAAATATAATACTAAAATTTCCTTAGTCAGAGTATTGACTTGTGCTTCTTCATGTTCCTTGGTATTGTTGACATTCTAGCATTATAACAGCATCAGTGCTGACTATGAATGTAGCAAAAGGGAAGTTGAGGAAAGTTACAGTTACGGAGCAAAGTGTGGGCTCAAAGGGAAAAGGTATTCTTGAAGTAAGCAACAGAATTTATCTAAATAGATTTTTATTTCACATCACATTCAAAACATACACACAAAAGTTGTCACTTTTTTTTCCTGCTAGAAGTATTAGCTGTAAGCTTTTGTTTGATCGTGGATCTTAATGAATGACAAAGATGCAGATGGATCCGCAGGTTACAGACAACTTAAAAGGAGAGAGGTCAATTTCATTTGCACATCTGCATGACTGTTAAATGACTTTTTCAGCAGTTGCAATATGATCAGCATAGAAAAGAAAGGTTTCTTTCAGCACTGTTTTAAATACAAAGATACATTTCCATTCCTTTTTGAGAAGTTTGTAGAAAATGTTATATGTTCACTACATTTATTATTCATACAGACAGTTTACAATACTTTTAGTGTTGCAAAGGGTCAGACAAGTATGTATTTGTCTTATCCTTTGGCATATGTGCATATCTGTGTGCGTGTGGCCAGGTATATGTATGTATAAATTTACCTATATATCTACCGAAACAGTACACACACTTTTTTTTCTTTCTTTATTTTTTTTTTAGTAAAAAGTCTTTTCCTTCAAAACACAGATGTTACTATTCCTTTATAAAGTAGAATGCTTACTTTTTTTCTTAACAATCAATAGACAGTCATCACAGCAATATTAAACAGACAACAATAGCACAATGGGTTGTTTGTACACAGCATCAACACCAGATATGTGACGATACAGATGCTGTGTCCTTTCGTAAGACACTTAGTTTGCTTTTTTTTATTTATTTTATGATTACATTTTTTTACAATACATGTTCTTATCTACACAAGAAGTGCAGTACATGATGTGGGATTTTATAAGAAAATTGACAGATTCTTTTGTTTTTCTATCATTCTAAAAGCCCAATGCACAGTCTGCTGAGAGGTTTGTCACTGACTTGCTGAGAACGTTGTCACTTTAGTTTGGATACTGACTTTTTTTTACATAATAATACTACATATAAATCCTGCCAATGATTCGCAGAACATGGAATTAACTATCTAACAAATATTACAATGTAAAACATTGCTGTTTTATTGTCTTGAAAATTTAGCCACAAATACTCTGTATTTTGCTGACTTGGTACATAATTTTCTGGAGAGTTTGCATCACTCATTGTAATGAGATAATTCTTGTGTATTATAATAATCACATACCCAACTCTGATTTGTTCCATGATGACAGTGTAATAAAAATCCAATTTATGTTTCTTAATTGTAGAGAATGCTGTTTCAATAAAAAAAAAGTCTGAACATTTTAAGATTGGGTATATTTCTATATAACACTTCAATCATTATTTACAAAAAAAAAGAAACAAAACTTTACAAACCCTGAAACAATTACACAATTAGTTCAAAGGAAAGTTTTGTACTTATTCATCAAGAGTTCATTGGATTTTTTATATATAGGTTCCACTAACTGCATTAATGTAGACATAGTTGAAATGAAATGAATCAATAAAAGCACTGGGATTTAATGAAACATTATATACTCAGAAGCATGCTTTCATTAACATCATATGACTCTTGGGGAAAATGCATGACAATATTGGAATTTTGATCAGAAAGTAGCACATGTAAAAACTTTGGTAGTAATAATTGTAAATGTAAGATATCTAACAACAAATTAAGTAACTAACATTAAATAAAAATATATAATGTCTAAGACTGCTGGTAAGATTCCATGAGTGACCATTCACTAAATAAAATTTAACAAAACTGTAAAAGACAAATAAAATTAATTACATAATAAATTATTAACATTTTTCTGTCATACCAGAACCAAATCTAGCTTAGGGTCAGATAAACTTAAAAGGAATTTTCTTAATTCACATCTGAAATGTAGACATGTAGATGAGGAAATAATAGTAACTTATAATGACAGAACTTTCCTGCAAATATTTTAACAGCACCATTGTGGGATTAAAACAAACGTTTTTGATCTATGTAGTTGTGGTACATGAAACATGGCTTAGACAGATGTCATTCATTTGGCTCAATAAATGAATGCTTCTTTAAAGGATGCAGTTAAACTGCAGCAGCAAATGAAATGAATGTACATGAAGTCCCTCTAAATTAACTGTATCTGATTATCTGGGACCTAGATCAATGAATTTTGATGAAACTATCTACCAAAGTGATACTTTCACACTTTCTGTATTGGGAGAAGATGAGAATTGTTGCTGAGAATTTCCTGATAGCTTTGCTTCTTTCTGTTGGACAATTTGTCCAAGCTGACCTCTTAGTGCACAAGTTCCAGTCTGTGCTACTGAATTTTGAAAAATGAACATGAATTCGAAACATATTTTCTCAGATAAGCTGCACCAAATACAGGTGCAACCCTTATTGAGAAACAATCAAATTCATCAAATGTATGAAAGATTATCAGAAGGGATACAAAATGAACATAAATGCATGGTTTATGGGGTTATTTTCCATCTGCTAATGAATGTCTGTTTCATTCCACTGTCCTGCATCTTCCTGCCATCTAGATTTAGCTGTTCTTTCCTTATTGGTAATGGTAATTCAAATATATTTTTTTATTAAAAACTTCATGTTAGTCTACTTCTTCAGAGCTCCAATTTATTTTACTGCTTTAAGCAATTGGTCACAGCAGGATGCTCTTTTCCTACTTAAGATGATTTTTCAAAATACGGAGTAGATTTATTGGAAGGGATGGGTGGGCAGACACGTGGGAGGGTAGGACTACAAGGGAACAAAGAAGTTTATTTCATTTACTGTTCTCATCAAGCATCCAGTTTCACAGGGCTGTAATCTGAGCACCTTCAATTTCCACGTAGCATTATTCACATGAATGTGCACATCTATTTTGGGAATTTTTTATGCTAATAGTATATTTTACAGGATTTCTCTCAGCAGATTGTGCTAACAGCTTTGATAGAGCTGCACCCACACTGAAAAATGGAACACACTGGAATGCAAAATAAAACACAAAATGCCTGGCAACTGAGTTAGAAGTGTCTATCATATGTTATGGCAAATAATGCACTAAAGTTCATATATTAGTTCAAAAATTTAATTTTCTGTGTTTTTTATACACAGTAGAGGTGCATATAGGTGACTGGAGGCAAAGAAAACTTTTACCAGGAATTCTCTACCATGCATCAGTTTTTGAAGTTTGAATGCCTGTAGAGTAATAGGAAAAATGAGGATACAGATTAAAAATTAACAAATGATTAGTGTACAGTATGAGAAAACAAAATTAATTATGTGGATATCATGTGCAGTTATACATTTTAATCTGCAAACAATGATAATTGCTTTAGTACTGGAAAATGAAAGACATACTTTGCATTGTATAACATAGAAGCAAACTGATGAAGCAAGGTATGCAGATATTTTATGTATTTAATGCATATTGCCATTACTAACAGTATAATATAAGTCATGTAATAACTGTTTCTCATATGGTTACAGATTAACGCAGAATAGTAGTTGGCCATTTTACCATGGCTTTCAGCAAAGATATGGTTGGAGAAAACAAAATAAAACTGAGCATTGAGAACTATTGTGACTATCAGATGCTTTCAGTGTGTCCCATTTATGAATCCATAATATTACTAGTGAGCGTTCATGTACAAAGAGACTCAGCCATGGAATGAAATGGAGGAGCCATGTGATTTCTTTCTTTTTTGCAAGAATTTATACTTAGTTTCCATATAAAACACAATTCTCTTTTATACATATTTAGTAACATGCTACGGTACTTAAAAATATATTTATGTTAGCAGTGCCACATACAATAAGGTATTTTTCAGATATATTTGTATATATGTTTATGTATATAATTTTGTAGAAATATGTCCTATGTTAACAGAAACTTAGTGGAATATATATCTTTCTTCTCTGTTTGAAGGAAGCTATTATTCAATATTCCATACAGCTGACACATACATGGAAAAAATCTTTCACAAAATTATACGCACAGCTTTAAACAATGAATTTTTTTAATTACTACAGTCAATTACGCTATGTTTCTTCCAGTCACACAAACATTAGATTGTATGAAAATATTGTGAACACTTATGCAGTATAGATGATCTGAGATGAATGAGAGTTGAAATAATACTTATGAGACACAACAGAAGGTGTCACTGTTGCAGTATACAGCTACCATTTCTGCTTAAATGAATTTTCACCTGCACTACTAACATTTCTGATCCACTGATTTAAGTGGGCTTATCACTTGACAAGTGCATTCTGCACTTACATAACGAAAAAATGTTTTTGGTTATAATTGATTTTGATAACAAGCAGTTAGAATGCATGTGAAACATTTCTACAAAATGCAAACAAAAATGAAACAGAAAGACAATATTTTACAATTTCTAGAAATTAGCCAACAGAGAAGTCATCTTTAGTCAATGTTTACCATGGGACATATTCTCCCATCTAACAACCTAATTGGTTATTTGTGAAAAATCTTTCCAACTTACTGTTTCTACCTTCACATGGGCATATGTAAAACAAGAAAAAAATAAATATTCTTATTGCATACTGCAACAAAGACTTCAGTAACACCTCCAATACACAGTCATTTTACATGTTTCAACCATTATAAACATTAATTGAAAATGAATGCAGTGAAATATCAGCAACTTTATTTCAAGAATTATATTTAAGACTTCTGGAGCTATGTAATATGATGTGCCAACACATAATGCAGTATAAGTTTGATGGGGTGGCACTCAACTCAGTCCAGTGTTTACTGTTGGTCTGCAAATGTAAGCTTATACATGCTAGTCACTAAACAATATTGATGCATGTAATGCTTTGCAATGGGGATAACAAAAATAATCTTCGAAGATGTCTCCTATTTTCAAGAAAATGTTGATGAAAGAAAGGCACACTGATCCAACTAAAGAAATGTATGGTTTGAACTCAACTTTTTTTAATATATAAAATCTGAGCTTGATAATTGGGATTGGTTCTTCTAGGAATCAGTTAGAAAACTGTATGTAATTTCAAGTTTTAAGTAAGAGTAGACTACATGGAAGACTAAACAAATTCGATTCCATCAATTTTATCATGTTCCTAGAAATGTGGTCTTTTTCTGTGTCATCAGTTCCTCACTAAGAAGTTTTCTCTGCTTGTTGGTGTTTCATTAGATGTGATTTGTTAAAACTGTAATCTTATATTGCTTGTTTTCATAACACTCTATTGCAGATTTTTATAAAATGACACATCTCTTTTTGATGAAGAAAGATTTAACTTTAAGTTTGTTGTAGTGTCTTGTAAACTTGCATGTAGATGATGAATTCTAGCTGCTTCTGCTAATTGTATTCATACATTCTTTGGGGAATAACAGCATTAAAGCACCTTTTTTATAATTATAAAGAATACCCCATGCCAAAAACATAGTTCACAATGGAGTTTAACTACTTTCACACAGTGTGACTGAATATAATGCTCACAGTTCAATGGATGAAGAGATGGTATGAGAAACAGTATTTTAGACTTGCTATGTAAAGTCTCTGAGAAAATTTTATGAGAACCTAAGCATGCATAGATATCTTTGAAAGCAATGATTATAACGAATATTAGTGCTTGCTGTAGGGCGGATTTTAAATTAACTACCTGCTGCCAATTGTAGGAACTGGGGAGAATCTGAATGCTTCATATTTGAGTGTGAATTACATATGAAAGCAGTGGTAATATCTGATCCAAAGTAATATCCAACATCCATACTTATTCGCCACCCTAACACAACTTTTGAATATCAGGAAGCTCTAATAAAAATGCAAGGAACATATTAGAAACAACTCCAGTAAGCATAATGCATCATTCAAAGTTCTGACATATCTCATCAGATTTAGTAATTATTAACAGATTTGAAGGTCAAACCAATGTTGCTTTAGTGTGGGTTTACAAGACAGTCTGTTACGGACTGCCTAAGTTAAACTGGAATCAAGAGTCTAACAGCTTAAAAATGTGCAGTAATAGCTTGCAAGCATGATTACAATACTTTTTTTAGCACTATGCCTCATTGAGAGAAGGTGATATTGTGATGTACAGCAGGAATACCCATGTGTAGGTGAGAATAAGCAAACAACTACCCATGAAATATTTGCTGGCATTTCACTGATTTTTCCTTCATGAATATATAGTTTAAATGTAAAACTAAAAGTAACAAAATTCAAAAAAGATTATATTTATTGCAGTTGAATGCACATAACTATGATACTGTCTTCTGCAAGGAGTATGTCAATGTCTGTAACCTAACAGATTAGAAAGCTGCACATATATATGTATATATGAGTCTTTTTAAAATACCACACAAAAATAACTTGTATTTATATACACTTTATACAAAGAGATCTTGTCTGTCCACCAGTAAAATAAACAATAAATTTTGTTTCCCTAGGCAAAAATATATCCTATTCTGGCACTCTGACATGCATCTGACTTGGTGTACTCAAAGGAAGAAAGTGAAATATTGTCGGAAAGGACTGACAAGTTAAAATGATATTGATGGTGATGATGTACTGGATGGGTTGAATGGAGAACTATTTCCACTGTCCATTGGCCACTTTCTGAGGCAATCAAATGAATTTCTGCAAATATACAAGTACCTCTATTTATTGCAGTTTCATTCTGATTGTAAAGTTCTTTATAGATATTTGTGCCTGTCTGACAAAGAGGTGTTTATATTTACTAGTTGCAAACAAAAATATATTACAGTTATTCAGCAATCAGAATCTTTTTTCCTGGTGGCTGAAAAATAATAAATTCGTTCAACAATAGGTATGGTCTGCTTGCGTAAGGAAAAAAGAAAAAGTTAGTACAGCAATTGGTATGCTGAGAAATGTGATCATTTAATAATCCCTGGCACTGCTGAAGAGTTTAGAAGCCAAGAGAAGAACGGAATTATGTGGATTATTATATTATTTTGATAGTCATAACTGTGAGTGATACAGTGGAATCACCATGCATAACTTCGAACCAACAATGGTGCAGTGGAATATAATTTCATGAATTGCCAATGGGCAATGTTGTTCTTTATTTCCTGAACTGTCCTTCCTATTTGTAGACTCTCTTCATAAATAGGCAACTACACACTTGATAATACATTTTTATATTGCAATTATAGGTTTTATTGGTGGGTTTCAACAACTATTTCAAATTACTTCTACGTTCAGTTTCATATGTAAAATAGCTGGTGCTCATAATTAATGAGTGAAGCCTGTAATTCATTACGGATTTTATCTGTGTCAAGTGATAATCCTGCTGAACTGTTTAAAGCTACATGAATTAACTGCCTTGGTAACAAGGACAGGTCATACTTAGGTGTGAACTACTCTTTAGTTCCCCATTGGTTTTGATGATGCTAGAGCATAAATTTTATCTCAAGTACACAAAATTAAACTGCCACTGGTGTGGCTGTAAGATTATGCTCCAGGTAATCCAGACAAGGGAAGAACTAAATAATTTGTTTACAGTGAGAAAATTGTGCTTTACCAATCAAATGGAAATTTCTGGCACTCAGCATGTGTAATTTAGCAGATAATTTCATTGAATGTTTATGCATTACTATATTTACTGTTTTATTTGGGTGGCTCACTGAAAAGAATCTTTAGTTTGTTCTTAAATAATATTATGTAAATGATCTGGAGCATATTTACCAGTGTATCCTGAAAATGTGTACTTTTGGGTGGGGGGACAGAATATATATGCATTACAGTTGTCCTTGTGTTATGATAGGACAAAGAGTGGCACTGTGTCTGATGTCAGAAACGGTGGGGAGAGAGCATGAATATGTTGATGGAGGAAATGAGCAGCATCAAACATATTATGAAACAATGCTGAAATTCACTGCAGTTGGGAGCATAACTGCACCAGCTTTATTGGTTCTCATTAATTAATATAAAATATAAAGGAATACAATATTCTTCACAGAAAATTGTAGCAAGCAGCAGTGCCAACCAAGTTGTGTATTCAGGTCTTGATACTACAGTAACACAGATCTTGTACATGAAATAAACACCCAATAAAGAAAGAAAGGGAAAGGGCTTGTTAGCTTGTTTTACCACAGTTAAGAAAACAATTCCACAAAATGAAGGCTGGTACAAATGTGGGGCAGAGCTGACCTGGTGGACAGATGTAACCTTACATCTAAAAATGAATGTCTATCAACTGCATACACCAATGTAAACAACACTGAACATCTTAAACACAAATGTATAATAGTGTACGAACCACTGTTATCTGATTATTTTTATCTGATTACAATAACTACACAAATAGTGACAACAAACTGAAGCACAAAGCTATGCCATTTTGTTTATTTGATATCTGAATGCAAAAACTATCCCTTCTTTTCTTATTTCAGACTTTCTGTGCCAAACCCAAAGTCAGTTTCTTATGAACCAGGAATTACTTGCAGAATGAAACATTTACTGTATTTTACACATGAAGAGGTATGTTAAAAACATAAGTCTTGTTTGTATTTTCAGTCAGTTATTGCCATGAGCAAATGTTTTCAGTGAGCATTTTTGCAAACTGTATTACTATATTCTAATATGTCATTAATTTCATAGCGATTGATACCTACCTCTGACTGACATGACCTTTCATTCATAATCATGATTTGTCTTCATCAGTCTACCTATCCCTTTCTGCATGTACTTCATCTCTCACAACAATATTGCTCCTGCATTTATTTTTCCCCTCTATCTTCTGTTCCTCTGCCAAGGAATATTAGCAGAATTAAAAATTTTAATATACCTCTCTTTTCCACCTTTTTATTATTAGGTAGTAAGAAATATGTTTTGGGGCAGCAAAATTGAAGATTGTTTTAATTCACCCTGTTAGCATGACCAGTTATGTGACTGTATTATGTCACCTGTTTATCTCATTATCCAGCAAATTCGTCATGACACTGCAAAACAATTGCTCATGTGTTTTAAAAGAAATGTAGCTGATAAGTTTTTAATGTGTTTGGAATTTTTATCATTGTTCAATAGGTGAATTAGCATCATTTTATTGGTAAATCTAAATAGAAAATCAACCAATGAAATTGGAACAGGTGAAATGAAATCAGTTTATGTGCTAAGCAATTATGAGAATCTGTGTTGAACCTACTGCAACACTTACTTGTGTAAGTAAAGTAAACACTTCTTATGGGTGGAAATACTTCTTATGGGTGGTTCTGGAAAGACACAGAATGTCTTGTTTCTTCACAAACTTAAATATGATATTCTGAGAATCAACAGGGTATTGTCATTTTCTATTACAACATGCAAATCTCTATATGTAACATTACATTTTTACAGACAACCTACAAATGAAATTAATCAAAGATAAAATATTGTCACTTGATTGTATGACATTTTCAATTCAGAAAAATAAAACTGAAACATATTTAAGGTGAAATAAATTTGCTAAATGGCAGCTGACAGTGTTAAGTCAAACTACCACTATAGCAAACATTTCTCAATCATTCTCACAAAACTGGTAATGGACTACAAGTTATCTTTAGATGCATACTCATGTATATATGAATACAAATATATGTATTCAGTTGTCTTCTTTGGACGTTTATTCAGCAATTATATTTTCTTTTTCAGTTTCAAGTTTTAGAACATGTTTTCATTTCACAGTAGCAAAGTTTTTTTCTGTTTTTCCTCTTACCTTCTCGATTTACACACAAATTTATCAACTGTGGTGGTTACAAGTGTAGTATGCATGACTGGGATAAAAATTATATTTGAAAATAGATTGTGTGACATGATTGTAATCACTTGGGTTGTCGATTTTTAATATTATTTTTGGCAATTATGAACTCTTTGGCAAATAGCTGCATACAAGTTTCACCTGGAGCTCGTGTGCAGACCTGTTCGATCCAGTTCTTCCACTATTTGGGAGGGGCAAGTGGAATTTTTCAGTTTATTTGTGATGTTTGAACACAATCAGATGACTGAAAAAGAAAAGGGGGTTAGTTCACTTTTCAAGATGACATGTAATGTGTGTGTGTGTGTGTGTGTGTGTGTGTGTGTGTGTGTGTGTGTGTGTGTAGGTACATTACATACTCTAGCAAAACTACACACTTGGCACACAGGCAACAACACCAACAACGAAGCTTGCATTCTAGTATTTGCACTGACCTCTGCTCCCAAATGTATAAACGATTCTATTGTCTTCACTATCTTAAGCTTCAATTACTAACAAAGAGATAGAGGGGCTGGCCAGTACTTACCTCAGCTCAGTACAGCCGATAGAAACACAAAAAACAACCGAAAATTTAAGCTCCTAGCTTTCGGAATAAATGTTCCTTCATCAGGGAGGAGAGAGGGGAAAGAAAGGGAAGAAGGGAAAGTGGATTTAGTTACTCACAACCCAGGTTATGAAGCAACAGGGAAAGGAAAACAGGGAAGGTAGCAAGGATGGAGGCATGGTTGTCAGAGGGAAGCCAAAGATATTCTACTGCAGGTACTGTGCCAGCTTCAAACCAAAGAGGATGCATACAGAAGTAAAGAGGTGTATAGTATAAAGATGTAGTATGGAAAGATGCATGAATGGCTAAAGAGGAAAGGGAAAGAGGAGAAGACTGAAAAGTAAATGGGAGTGAGTTTGTTTAACGTAGGTTTAGTCCAGGGGGATGGCGGGATGAAAGGATGTGCTGGAGTGCAAGTTCCCATCTCCGCAGTTCAGAGGGACTGGTGTTGGGTGGGAGAAGCCAAATGGCACATACAGTGTAGCAGGTTCCTAGGTCCCTAGAATTATGCTGGAGGGCATGCTCCGCTACTGGGTATTGGACATCTCCTAGGCGGACAGTTCGTCTGTGTCCGTTCATGCGCTCAGCCAGTTTAGTTGTTGTCATACCGATGTAAAAGGCTGTGCAGTGCAGGCATGTCAGCTGATAAATGACATGTGTAGTCTCACACGTGGCCCTGCCTTGAATTGTGTATGTTTTCCTAGTAGCGGGGCTGGAGTAGGTGGTTGTGGGGGGATGCATGGGGCAGGTTTTGCAGCGGGGTCGGTTGCAGGGGTAGGAACCGCTGGGTAGAGAAGGTAGTCTGGGAATATTGCAGGGTTTAACAAGGATGTTACGGAGGTTAGGGTGACGACGAAAGGCAACTCAGAGTACCTGCAGTAGAATATCTTTGGCTTCCCTCTGACAACCATGCCTCCATCCTTGCTACCTTCCCTGTTTTCCTTTCCCTGTTGCTTCATAACCTGGGTTGTGAGTAACTAAATCCACTTTCCCTTCTTCCCTTTCTTTCCCCTCTCTCCTCCCCGATGAAGGAACATTTATTCCGAAAGCTAGGAGCTTAAATTTTCGGTTGTTTTTTGTGTTTCTATTGGCTGTACTGAGCTGAGGTAAGTACTGGCCAGCCCCTCTATCTCTTTGTTAGTAATTGTTTCACATATTTATATGAGATTTTCCATTAATTAGTTAGATCACCTATCTGAAGCTTCACTAGTTCCATTACAGTATTGGCAAGAATTAGCATAAAATACCTAGAAGTGACTATCCAGAGTGACCAAAGTAGAGCAGCAACATGAAACAAACAGCAGAGTAAGCAGATACCAGATTGTGATTCATTGGGAGAATCTTGAGGATGTAATTCATACGTGAAGGAAGTGGCTCACGAAACACTCATTTGACTAATTCTTGAACACTGTTCATCAATATGGCAGACTTACAAAATAGGATTAATAGACTATACAGAGAAGAGTCAACAAACAGTCGTACATTTCATCATGGGATTCTTTAGTTGGTATGTGGGCATTATGGAGTTGCTTAACAGACTCCAGAGGCAGGTTCTACAAGAGAGTGACTGTGCATCATGTAGGGGATCACTGTTGAAGTTTCAAGAGCTTACATTCCAAGGGGAGTCTAGTAACATGTTATTTATTCCATATCCCTCTCATAAAATGATTGCAATGAGAAAATTAGAGAAATTAGATGTCATATGGAACATTGTTCTTGATCTATATAAATGACCTGGGTGACAATCTGAGCAGCTTTCTTAGGTTGTTCGCAGATGATGCTGTAATTTACTGTCTAGTAAGGTCATCCGAAGACCAATATCAGTTGCAGTGTGATGGTGTGGCAGGTGGCAGTTGACGCTAAATAACGAAAAGTGTGAGGTGATCCACATGATTTCCAAAAGAAATCCGTTGGAATTCGATTACTCGATAAATAGTACAATTCTCAAGGCTGTCAATTCAACCAAGTACCTGGGTGTTAAAATTACGAACAGCTTCATTGGAAAGACCACATAGATAATATTGTGGGGAAGCCGAGCCAAAGGTTGCGTTTCATTGGCATGACACTAAGAAGATGCAAGAAGTCTACTAAAGAGACAGCTTACACTACACTCGTTCGTCCTCTGTCAGAATATTGCTGCACAGTGTGGGATCCTTACTAGGTGGGATTGATGGAGGACATTGAAAGGGTGCAAAAAAGGGCAACTCATTTTGTATTATCACGTAATAGGGGAGAGCTTGTGGCAGATATGATACGCAAGTTGGGATGGAAGTCATTAAAGCAAAGACATTTTTTGTCACGGTGAGATCTATTTACGAAATTTCAGTCACCAACTTTATCTTCCGATGCGAAAATATTTTGTTGAGACCAACCTACATAGGTAGGAATGATCATCAAAATAAAATAAGAGAAATCAGAGATTGTACAGAAAGGTTTAGGTGTTCATTTTTCCCGCGCGCTGTTCAGGAGTGGAATGGTAGAGAGATAATATGATTGTGGTTCAATGAACCCTCAGCCAAGCACTTAAATGTGAAATGCAGAGTAATCATGAAGATATAGATGTAGATAATTTTTCCTATGTTTCATCCTTGTATGGAACAGGGAAGGAAGGACATGATAGTGTTAACACAAGTACCCACAGCCACACACCATAAGATTTCTTCTAGAGTATACACGTAGAAGTAGCTTAAGCTTCATCCTGTAATAATCTGGACCAACATGACTGTCTATTCTTTAAGGTATCGTATCTTGCAATATTTTAAATTCTGATACTTACTCATTCTCAGGCATTCTTATCCTCAAGCAACCTATTATATGTATTATATCTTGGTGAGATATTTAATTATTTATGTTACCTTTTATTTCTGAAATTTAAAGTAGTAGATAATACTGCAGATAATACTGTGGAGTTCAGCAGCAATATTTCAACAACAATAAAGGCATAGACTGATTAACAAATACATTAAATAGATCGGCACTTGCAATTAATAAAGTATCCATAACCAACAAGATATGTACTAGGTATACAGACGACTATAGCTTTTTTAAGAATGTTATTTGGTATGAGATGACACTGTTAAAGAAACCCTTAAAACATGGTGGTTACCAAATAGTATCATGTGGTCTACATTTAAAAATTTTAAGAAATTGGCTGGGTGGAATGCAGAAATTGACTGTTTCATAATGATTCATTACTGACACTTAAATTTTTGTATTGTAGACACTAATACTTGAACATTTTCATTGTCAGCACAGTTATAGCTCCACAGTATTTAAAATACATGCAATAATACCACAGCGTATGTTATTAAACTTTTATAGTCAGTTAAACTGCAAGAATAAACTGAACATATTGAGTAGCTATCAATGAACAGTTAATGCAGAACAAGGAATCAGAAATCATAAAGCAGTTACTGCATCAATAATATCAGATGTAAATAGAAATATTAAAAAAGGTAGGAAGATTTTTCTGTTTAGCAAAAGTGACAAAAAGCAGATTTCAGGGTACCTGACGGCTTAACACAAAAGTTTTGTTTTAGGGAGAGATAGTGTTGAGGATCAGTGGACAAAGTTCAAAACCATCGTACAATTTGTGTTAGATGAGTATGTGCCAAGCAAGATAATAAGAGATGGAAAAGAGCCACCGTGGTACAACAACCGAGTTAGGAAACTGCTGCGGAAGCAAAGGGAACTTCACAGCAAACATAAACATAGCCAATTCCTTGCAGACAAACAAAAATTGTCGCACAGATGACAAAATGGTAGATATCAAAATAGACAACAGAGGGATAGAGAAACAATTAAAATAACTCAAAAGAGGAAAGGCCACTGGACCTGATGGGATACCAGTTCAATTTTACACAGAGTATGCGAAGGAACTTTCCCCCCGTCTTGCAGCAGTGTACTGTAGGTCTCTAGAAGAGCGTAGCATTCCAAAGGATTGGAAAAGGGCACAGGTGATCCTCGTTTTCAAGAAGGGACGTCGAACAGACGTGCAGAACTATAGACCTATATCTCTAACGTCAATCAGTTGTAGAATTTTGGGACATGTGTTATGTTCGAGTATAATGACTTTCCTGGAAACTAGAAATCTACTCTGTAGGAATCAGCATGGGTTTCGAAAAAGACGATCGCTTGAAACCCAGCTCGCACTATTCGTCCACAAGAGTCAGATGGCCATTGACATGGGTTCCTAGGTAGATGCTGTGTTTCTTGACTTCCACAAGGCGTTCGATACAGTCCCCCCCCCCCCCCCCCCCCCCCCTAGCATTTAATGAACAAAGTAAGAGCATATGGACTATCAGACCAGTTGTGTGATTGGATTTAAGAGTTCATAGAAAACAGAACACAGCATGTCATTCTCAATGGAGGGAAGTCTTCCGAAATAAGAGTGATTTCAGGTGTGCCTCAGGGGAGTGTCATAGGACCGTTGCTATTCACAATATACATAAATGACCTGGTGGAAGTTCACTGAGGCTTTTT
>NW_026063058.1:0-26321 GCF_023897955.1 Schistocerca gregaria | reverse complement strand
CCTTCAACCCCTCACAGACCAACCATCCATCAACTGGGTTTTAGGTGGAAGGGAACCACCACCTCCCTCATACTGACTAACAGCCTATCTTCTATATTTTATTATGTATGTATTTTGCTTTACATTCTTATCAGTTATATGTATCAAGTTAACAGTGAAGTAATTGACTTGATCTGTGAAATGTTGTAAAATTTTTGTCCTTTACAACGGGGTGTTCTGGTGGTGTGCTACAATGTTTATTCTTCCTTCAGCGGGATTTTGGTGGACAAGAGACTCCCCATGCACAATACTAACCAACAGATTTTCGGATCTTGATAAATCTGCTTTATTTAGCTATGTCCTTCCTTTGTATTTTATTTTTGACTGTCAGATCCCTATGTTTATTTAGAACACTCAATTTGGAGGTAGGTTACATTGTATGGGTGCAGTGTTTACTTACCCACTTACTCGGTGTTTCCGTGGGATATACGTGGAAATGCTCTCTTTTCTTGGTATGTACTTCTTTTGATTTAGATTCCTATTAGTTATACTGATCAAGTTAACAGTGGTATAATTTACTTGATTGGTGATACGTGGTAACGTTTTTGACCTTTAGAGCAGGGTGATCTGCTAGTGCGGCTACAATATTTATTCTCCTTTCAACAAGTTTTTGGTGTAAGTGAGACACCACTTGCACCATAGTTGCTAAGAGATTTTTGGATCTTGATTCTGGTACCGAGCGCCGCGTGTTTCGAATCCGCGCCAGATGCCATGGACCTCAATTACCACAAAAGGTCTCTCCAGCTGTCACGCCGTTAGCCGTGAGTGCGCTCGCACTCCTTGCCTTCGTACATGTGAGGGCGCCACGGTGGAGCGCTTGGTCCTAGCGGCCAATAGCAATATACTCTATCAGGTATTTAAGCGCCTGCCTCTCGCTCAGCAAGTAATCTGATATTCGCGTTAGTCTATCAACAACTCGTCCACAGACGGCGTGTTTACTTGCTTTCCATGTACAAGTAGATGTTATGGATTCGTGAGGGTTCACTTGTGACCCAGTTGCTATTTGTGTGTTGTTGTTCGTTAGGTCTTGTTCGTTCATTCGTCGTTATTCGTTTCCATCTTTCGCTGGTCATTTTGTTTGATACAGGCCGCTCCCGTTTGGTCCCGCTACGCTTTCATAAAACATTGATAAATCTTCTTTGTTTAGATATGTCTTTCCTTTCATTTTTATTTTCATATCCCAATGTTCATTAAGCACAATCTATTTGGTTTACAAAATGTAGGAAGTCTTTGTTTCCACACAGCAGGGAGATCCCATTTTATTGGTGCAATGTTTATTGGTGCAATGTTTATTGGTGCAATGTTTATTTTCTCATCGACTGGGTTTTTGGTGGAAGGGAACCACCACATCCAACGTACTGACTACAGGAGACATTGGGAAAATCTTCTTTCTTTTGGTATATCCTTCTTTTGCCTTACATTCTTATCAATTATATTAATCAAGTTCACTGTGGAATAATTTATTTGACTTGCGAAATGTACTAAATTTCTTGTCCTTTACAGTAGGGTCTCCCGGTTTTGTGGATATAATGTTTATTCTCCCTTCAACGGGTTTTTGGTGGAAATGAGACACCACATTTACCACACTAACTAACTGGTTTTTGGATCTTGATAAATCTGGTTAGTTTAGGTATGTCCTTCCTTTGCTTTATATTTTTCATAGCTATATCCCTATGTTCACTAAGAACTCGCTATTGGCATTGACAGTTTTTGGTGGAAGGGAACCACCACATCCAGCATACTGACTACAGGAGTGTATGGGCAAAGGGACTTTCTTTGGTACGTCCATCTTTTGTTATATATTCTTATAGTTACATTCATCAAGTTAACAGTGGAATCATTTATTTAATATGTGAAATGTAAATGTTTTGTCCTTTACAGCAGGGTTATCTGGTTGTGTTGCTACCCTGCCGCCAATGGATAAGCAGAAGCCAGCAGCAAGTCATACTCTTAGCTCACTTATTTATTTTATAGTTTAATTCTTAATTCCTTTGCGTGTTTTTGTGTGCTTGCATAATTTAAGTCATAATTTTCGTGTGTATTATAGTACCTTAGAGTTGTAGCATCACATTTTAGTACCTGTGTAGTGTAAATTCGCGTAGTCGCCAGTCATCTGTTTGTTTTAAACAGCTTGTGAGATAAAAGAGAGGAAAAAAGATGTTAATGATGGATAGGGACTGCGCCTGTTGTGTACGGATTCAGGGGTATTGTCCACCGTCTGTAAACTGCTGGAAGATGTGTTGGCCATGGTCGACAGGTTCCAGGCTGTTGCCTTGGGCCGTGGTGACATTAGGACAACCTAGGCGAGCGCTTTGGCGCTTGTGGAACCTGTAGCATTGCCTGGAATCTCTGGTGCCACTGCGCCCTGCAGGTCGACACTTGCCTGACGGTGATTGGCGAACCGTGGCGGGGTCACGGATACCTGGGCGGAAGGCGAAAGTTGGTGCTGGTCGCAAGGCTGTACGCTTATGCCTCCGTGACAGGTTTGAGGTTCTGCCCAGTGCTGAAAGTACTTCTTAGCCAGCAAGGGCGGCCACACCTGCTGAGTCAGTAGCCGGTCTTCCTGAGAGGTCCGGACAAGTGCAGAGGGTCGGATTGCTTGTCATGATGGAGCCCCTCAGGGATATGGCAGCTAAGGACGGGAAGAGAGCCAATGTGCACTCTGTGTGCATACTGCGGGGAATCATCCAAGATGTGGAAAGGGTCCTTCCGGATGCCATGAAGGGTACAGGGCGCAGCCAACTGTGGATGGTGGCTCATGTCGGCATTAATGAAGTGTGTCGCTATGGATCGGAAGAGATTTTCTCTGGTTTCCGGCGGCTATCTGAGTTGGTAAAGACTGCCTGTCTTGATAGCGAGAGGAAGGCAGAGCTCACCATCATCTGCAGCATCGTCGACAGGACCACTTGTGGATATTTAGTTAAGAGCCGAGTGGAGGGTCTGAATCAGAGGCTCAGACGGTTCTGCGACCATCTAGGCTGTAGATTCCTCGACTTGCGCCATAGGGTGGTGGGGTTTCGGGTTCCGCTAAATAGGTCAGGTGTCCACTACACACAGGAGGCGGCTACACGTGTAGCACGGGCTGATTAGCAGGGACAGGGCGGTTTTTTTAAGTTAGACTGTCTCGGGAAAGATCAAAAAGGGCTCCAGTCTCAAAGGGTACAGGGCAAAGGAACGACAAGAATTGACCAAGCAACAGTCGGTATTGTAGCTGTAAATTGTCGTAGCTGTGTAGGAAAAGTACCAGCGTTTCAAGTGCTGATAGAAAGCACTGAAGCTGAAATCGTTATAGGAACAGAAAGCTGGCTAAAGCCGGAGATAAATTCTGCCAAAATTTTTACAGAGGCGCAAAGTGTGCTCAGAAAGGATAGATTAAATAAAGTAGGTGGTGGTCTGTTAGTGCCTGTTTGTAGTAGTTTATCTTGCAGTGAAGCTGAAATAAATAGTTCCTGCAAATTACTATGGGTAGAGGCTATACTCAACAGCCATGCCAAAATAAATAATTGGCTCCTTCTAACGACGCCCCCGAGTCAGATGATATAATACCTGAATGGATCTAGGAAAACTTGAATCACATTACAAATAAGTACCCCACTCATACTTATAATTGGTGGAGACTTCAATGTACCCTCGATTTTTTGGCGAAAATACATGTTCAAAGCCAGTGGTAGACAGAAAACATCTTCCGAAATTGTACTAAATGCTTTCTCTGAGAATTACTTTGAACAATTAGTTCATGAGCCCACATGAGAGAGTCTCCATTCTTTCCAAGCTAATTATGTAGGTATAGACCAGATATGACCCAAATTCAAAGGTACAGTATCGACAGCAATAGATAGATTCATACCGCATAAGTTAAGAAGAGACGGGAGTGATCCACCATGGTACACAAAACGCGTCAGAACACTGTTGCAGAAGCAACCAAAGAAAGCATGCCAAATTCAGAAGCACGAAAAATCCTCATGACTGGCTAAATTTCACGGAACCTCGAAATTTAGTGTGGACGTCAATGCGAGATGCTTTTAATAGTTTCCACAATGAAACATTGTCTCAAAATATGGTAGAAAACCCGAAGAGATTCTGGATGTATGTAAAGTACACCAGTCGCAAAGAAGGTGCTACTAAAGCGGAGTTACTAAACACAGTATTCCATAATCCCTTCACGTAAGAAGACGAAGTAAATATTCCACAATTCGGAACCAGAACAGCTGTTAGCATGAGTGACATAAAAGTAGATGTCTTAGGTGTTGCAAAAGAACTCAGATCGCTTAAGAAAGGCAAGTCTTCTTGGCCCAGATGGTAACCAATCAGGTTCCTTTCAGCGTATGCAGACACAAGAGCGCCTTTCCTAGCAATCCTATACAACTGCTCACTTGATGAAAGGTCTGTTCCTAAAGACTGGAAAGTAGCACAGAGCACAGCGATATTCAAAAAATGAAATAGGAGTAACCCATTGAATTACAGACCCATATCACTGACCTCAATTTGCAGTAGGATTTTGAAGCATATGCGGTACTCGAACATTATGAATCACCTTCGATAAAATGAATTATTGATACATAACCAACACGGATTCAGAAAATATCGTTCTTGTGCAACTGCATGAAGTAATGAGTGCTACCGACAAGGGATCTCAGATCGATTCCATATTCCTAGATTTCCAGAAGGCTTTTGATACCGCTCCTCACAAGCTACTATTAATCAAATTGCGTGCATATGGAGTATCGTCTCAGTTGTGTGACTGGATTCGTGATTTCCTCTCAGCGAGGTCACAGTTCATAGTGATAGACGGTAAATCATCGAACAGAACAGTAGTGATTTCTGGCGTTCAGCGAGGTAATGTCATAGGCCCTCTGCTGTTCCTCATTTACATAAATGACCTAGCTGATAATCTGAGCAGCCCCCTTAGATTGTTTGCAAATGATGCTGTAGTTTACCATGTAGTAAAATCATCAGACGATCAATTCCAATTGCAAAATGAACTAGGGAGAATTTTTGAATGGTGCGAAAAGTGGAAATTGGCACTAAACAAAGAAAAGTGCAAGGTCATCCACATGGGTACTAAAAGAAATCCGATAAATTTCGGGTATACGATAAATCGCACAAATCTATGGACTGTCAATTTGACTAAACACCTAGGAATTACAATTACGAGCATCTTGAGTTGGAAATATCACATAGGTAATAGTGTAAAGAAGGCGAAACAAAGAGTGCACTTTGTTGGCAGAACACTTAGAAGATGCGACAAACCCACTAAAGAGACAGCCTACATTACACTTGTCCGTCCTCTGCTGGAATATTGCTGTGCGAAGTAGGATCCTTACCAGGTAGGATTGACGGAGGACATCGAAAAAATGCAAAGAAGGGCAGCTCGTTTCGTGTTACCGCGCAATAGGGGTGAGAGTGTCACTGATATGATTCGCGAGTTGGGGTGGCAGTCACTGAAACAAAGGCAGTTTTCATTGCGGCGAGATCTATTTACGAAATTTCAATCACCAACTTTCTCTTCCGAATGCGAAAATATTTTGTTGACACCCACTTGTGTAGAGAGAAATGATCATCATAATAAAATAAGAGAAATTAGCGCTCGAACGGAAAGATTTAGGTGTTCCTTTTTCCCATGCGCCATTCGAGAGTGGAATGGTAGGGAAGTAGTATGAAAATGGTTCGATGAGCCCTCTGTCAGGCACTTAAGTGTGAACTACAGAGTAACCATGTAGACGTAGATGTAGAATGTTTATTCTCCCTTCAGTGTGTTTTTGCTGGAAATAAGACACCACACGCACCATACTCAATAATAGATTTTCGGAACTTGATAAATCTGCTTTGGTTAGGTATCTCCTAAGTTTGCTTTATATTTTTAAAAGTCATATTCCTAAGGACACTAGGAACGATCTATTTGCTTTACAAAATGTAAATCTTACTTTCCTCATAGTAGAGAGATTCCATTGTATGGGTGTCTGGTACCGACTGCTGTGGGTTTCGAATCCGCATCAGACGGCATGGAACTCGATGACCACTAGAGGTCTCTGTAGCAGTCGCGCCATAAGCTGTGGCTGCGTGAGCTCCTGGCCTCGAGTCTAACGTGAGGACGCCACTGTGAAGCACGTGGTCCCAGCGGCCATTGGCGACATATGCTGTCGTCTATTTATGCACCTGCCTCTCACTCGGCTAGCTACGGATGCAGATCCTTTACAACTCCCGTAAACTTGATCCCCCTCACCCACTTGTCTCTCCCATCCTCTCCCACCCCCGTCTGCTGCCGTGTCTGTTTTCCCACCTTCCACCTGCTCTCCATCTCTCCATTCTCCATACCCTCACCCATAGTGGCTTCCACCAACTTCCCCTCCCTGATGATGTCCTTCTCCCCTCCATCTCCCCCTCCTACCAATTTTGATCCTCCCCTTCCACACCCTGTGTTTTTTTCCTTAGGGCACCCTCTCTGCCTTCTCTTCCTCCTCCCTTCCTTCCCCCTCCTCCCCCTGGGCTTCCCCTACCGCCCCCCCCGTACCTTCTTTCCTCCACCTTCCATCTCCTCTGCCACTGGCATCTACACCCTCCCCTCCCCTTCCTCCCCCACCTTTTCCCCTTTTGGCAGGTCCCCGGACCCGTACACGTCAAGTGAACATTTGCGCACCAGAGATCATCACCTTCAGTTCTTTGTGTGTACCGTCGTGTTAGTGCCTCAGTGTTTTCACCGCCCATGCTCCATCGTTCACGTGTGTCATTTCAGTCATCATTGTTTGTGTACAAGTGCTGAACGTTTTTTTATTTTACTACACCTGTAAATGGCTCCATGTTTTTTACTCATGTGTCTACTGTTTTTTTGTCCACCATTATGGCCGGCCGCGGTGGTCTCGCGGTTCTAGGCGCGCAGTCCAGAACCGTGCGACTGCTACGGTCGCAGGTTCGAATCCTGCCTCGGGCATGGATGTGTGTGATGTCCTTAGGTTAGTTAGGTTTAAGTAGTTCTAAGTTCTAGGGGACTAATAACCACAGCAGTTGAGTCCCATAGTGCTCAGAGCCATGTTTTGAACCACCATTATGTTTTGTTTTTCTGTACCTTCCTTGTTTCTGTTTGTGCTATCTGTGACCGAAGAGCGGCGTAATATTGCCGCTGCCAGCCCACCTTTTGTATGAAGTGTTAAAATAACAATAAAGAAAAAAAATTGGTGAGGCAGTCTGGTGTTCGCATTGAGTTGGTTGATATCTCGCTTACAGACATCGTGTTTACATTGCGTGTGCTTTCTTCCTGTTTATGAGGGGATCTTGTTTTAATTTCTTGAGGTTCTCTCTTGGGACCCCATTGTTTAATACTTTCTTGTTGATCTTGGTGTCTTCTTGGTTGTCTGTCATCGTGCTTGTCCTTCCATTCCCATTCGTCTGACTTGTTTGTTCGCCGGCCGCTACCATTCGATCCCGCCGCATTTTCGTTAGTGGCAATCCCCCGACCGTTCCTGCCGTCGTTACAACATTCTGGTGACAAGGTAAACCTTGATAGTTGTTCGCATCGAGGCTAAGTTGGTCTGTCTGTTGCAATAACAACAGCAGCAGCTCGTGCAGCAGCAGCAGCAGCCTCCAGTTAGACAAATTACAAAAGTCGATGTGGTTGCTAATGGGTACAGTTGATGCCCGGTACGCATTACCACAACAGCTTCAAGTCCTCGGGTGTCCGATGCTTTCCCCACATCCGCTGTCATTCCCAACTTTTGATGACGCTAAAGATGACTGTAAAACATACTTACATAGGCTGAAACAACATTTCACGGCTTTTCAAATCACGGATGACCTACTGCAGTGGCCATTGTTTTTGTCTTGGGCCACCCCAGACACATTCTTTCTTCTCCGCAAGTTGGCACCCTTGTCTGATCCTGTAGCTCTCTCTTTCCAGGAGATATGCCTTTTGCTGTCAAACTATTATTCCTAGTGCTACTATGTGGTCGCCCCTCAGCAGGAGTTCCACCAGTGCCATAAACAGCCTGGACAATCATATCGTTCCTGGGTCATGGACTTGCAGGATCTCAGCCATCAATGTGATTTTAAATGCACCAATCAGCAATGTAAGGCTTCGTATGTGGGCTCCCTGGTCCAGAATGTGGTGGTTCAGCTGGCTCCCGATACTGAGGTCCACACTGAGGCATTGAAACTCAATAATCCCTCATTGGAAGAGATTCTCCGAATTGCCCACTCATCTGAAATTGCTGAGGTGGCTAATGAGTGTCTCAAGGCTCAGCTGCAAGTGGCTGCGATCGACGCATCTCTGTGGGTTCCACCCTTGCAATGTCGATGTGGCCCAGCCAACAGAGACCAGTGGCACTGGGACTCCTCTTTGTCTGATGTCTCTATGGTATCAGAGCTGGTCGTGTGGCCAGCTTCCATCTTGCCCACAGTGCTTTACCGCACATGCTCTAGCTGATTGCCCCCATTGCTGGAAAACGTGCATGCTGTGTAAGAAGGAGGGCCACATGTGATCTGTTTGTCATACTCGTTCGACTCACCTCTGTCCTTCACCTAATGGGCCTCAGGATACAGTACATGCTCTGCAATCAGTCGTCCCACTGGGGGACCCATCAGTACGGAGGCTACTCCTCACGCTCCGCCTTTTTACCGAGGATGCCAGTTTTCAGGTTGGCACTGGGGCCACCATCTCCCGGATAAATATTGCATTGTATATTCGCTTGGCCTCTCCTGCATTGTTGCCGCCCTCTTGATGTTTGGTTGCCTGTGGCGACGGTTCCATTCCCCTTTGTAAACAGTCCACCTACGAACATGTTCCCTGGCTCTTTACCCTATTTGTCGTCGACCATCCCTCAGCTTCAAATATTTTTGGACTAGATGCATTTCAACTGTTTGGCTTTTCAATTTCCGAAGAAGTTATGGTCATTTCCCTGGCTGTTCCTTTTCAGAACCTGGACGATCTGTGCTCGCCTTTTGCATCATTGTTTGTGACATATCTCGGGTGTGCTTCACACTTTGAGGCACACATCACACTTCAGCCAGATGTGCAGCCTTGCTTTTTCCAGGCCAGACCCATTCTGGTGGCCTCACAACTAGCAGTCATGCAGGAACTTCATCGGCTCCAGGCTGCTGGCGTCCTCAAGTCTGTGACATACAGTGCTTGGGTGACACCATTGGTGGTTATATGGAAACCCAATGGGTCCCTTAAGCTGTTTTGGGACTTCAGTGCTACTGTCAATGCTCAGTCCTTAGTAGACACTTACCCCATTTCCCAACAGGAAGAACTTCCCGCCAAACTTGTGGGGACGAGTACTTTTCTAAGATCAACCTGGCTGAGGCATACCACCAGTTACCTTTGGATTCCAATTCCTTGAACATCTTGGTTATCAACACACCTTTTGGCTTATACAAGTACAAGCGCCTTCCATTTGGTGTCTCTTCAGTGCCAGCTAATTTGAAAATGGTTCCTGGAGCAGCTTATGCCACAGCCTATCCCAGCCTACGTTAATTATCTAGATGACGTATCAGTCACCGGGCGTTCCTGCCAGGAACATTTGCACAACCTCAGCACCTTGTTTCACGCTCTGCAATCAGTGGGTATACGCTGTCACCTGGACGAGTGTTGTTTTTTTTTTCAACTAGAAGTGGAATACTTAGGCCACTGGCTTAGCAAAGATGGCGTTCACCCTTCAGATTGCAATGTCATGGCCATTGAGGCCCTTCCTCATCTCAAGGACTTATCTGAACTCCAGGTGTTTTTGGGCAAGGTTACTTATTACTTAAAGTTCTTGCCCCAAGCTGCCTCTGTTGCTCAACCCTTCAATCACTTGCATCACAAAGGGGTACCTTTTGATAGGACTCCTGCCTGTGACCAGGCTTTTCTTCATTTAAAGGCGATGCTGAAGTGTGCCCCTTGAGTTACTCCCTCATCTCTAGATCGCACCTTGGTTGTGGTGGTGGATGCGTCGGCCTACGGCACTGGGGCAGCCCTCACACATCGGAATACCAATGGCTCAGAACAGCACATTTAAACAACAGTTGACAAAGGTAGTGGAAACATCTCTAACGACATCAGCCCTCACCCTGTTCTTGAGCACATATCCCAACACACCAACTGACGGACATAGTCTGACAGAGCTCCTCCTTGGGCGACAGTTGCAGACCCTGCTCCATTTGCTGAAGCTGTCAACTTCCCACCCCACTCTTAGCCATCTCAGCGTTACACCCCGAGCATGGTCTTGTGGGCCCGCATGTAAGGGAGCAAGGTGGGCTGTGCGTCTGCCATGGTCGTCATGGCCCATGGTCAGTGTGTGACGTCAGTGCACGTGTCGAAAGGATTCTAGCCCCACCATCATAACCAGCTCCATCCATGTACCCCTGTCGGACTACCGCTGCCACCTCCTCCTACACTACCTCCTTCAGGTACAGACATGGTCATTGAGTCGTTGCCACTGCCCTCGGTTGCTACATCCCCGCAAGCCTACCGCCAACCATTCCCATCCTGAGCTGGATCGGAAGCTCCTTGCAACACCCTGGCCTCTGGCTTGGCTGACATGGACACCTCGGGTGTCCCTTCCTCCCCGACAATGGCAGTTGACAAGCCTGGGTCTTCTCCCATCTGCCGAACACCGCAGCACAGACAGGGGCATTTTCACCCCAATGCAGGGGGGGAGAAGGATCTGGTACCAAGCTCCATGAGTTTCAAATCCTCAGGAGACCGCATGGAACTTGATGACCACTAGAGGTCTCTGGAGCAATCACCCCGAATGCTGTGGCTGCACGTGCTACTGACCCTGAGTCTAATGTGGGGGCGCCACTGTGGAGCATGTGGCCCAGTGGACAATAGCAAAATACCCTGCCTCTCACTCAGTGAGGCAGCCTGGTGCTTGCATTGAGTCAGTAGACATCTCGCTTACAGACATCGTGTTCACATTGTGTGTGCTTGCTTCCCGTTTACGAGGGGGCATAGTTTGTCAATGCTCAGTCCTTAGTAGACACTTACCCCATTTCCCAACAGGAAGAACTTCCCGCCAAACTTGTGGGGACGAGTACTTTTCTAAGATCAACCTGGCTGAGGCATACCACCAGTTACCTTTGGATTCCAATTCCTTGAACATCTTGGTTATCAACACACCTTTTGGCTTATACAAGTACAAGCGCCTTCCATTTGGTGTCTCTTCAGTGCCAGCTAATTTGAAAATGGTTCCTGGAGCAGCTTATGCCACAGCCTATCCCAGCCTACGTTAATTATCTAGATGACGTATCAGTCACCGGGCGTTCCTGCCAGGAACATTTGCACAACCTCAGCACCTTGTTTCACGCTCTGCAATCAGTGGGTATACGCTGTCACCTGGACGAGTGTTGTTTTTTTTTTCAACTAGAAGTGGAATACTTAGGCCACTGGCTTAGCAAAGATGGCGTTCACCCTTCAGATTGCAATGTCATGGCCATTGAGGCCCTTCCTCATCTCAAGGACTTATCTGAACTCCAGGTGTTTTTGGGCAAGGTTACTTATTACTTAAAGTTCTTGCCCCAAGCTGCCTCTGTTGCTCAACCCTTCAATCACTTGCATCACAAAGGGGTACCTTTTGATAGGACTCCTGCCTGTGACCAGGCTTTTCTTCATTTAAAGGCGATGCTGAAGTGTGCCCCTTGAGTTACTCCCTCATCTCTAGATCGCACCTTGGTTGTGGTGGTGGATGCGTCGGCCTACGGCACTGGGGCAGCCCTCACACATCGGAATACCAATGGCTCAGTACAGCACATTTAAACAACAGTTGACAAAGGTAGTGGAAACATCTCTAACGACATCAGCCCTCACCCTGTTCTTGAGCACATATCCCAACACACCAACTGACGGACATAGTCTGACAGAGCTCCTCCTTGGGCGACAGTTGCAGACCCTGCTCCATTTGCCATCTCATCGTTACACCCCGAGCATGGTCTTGTGGGCCCGCATGTAAGGGAGCAAGGTGGGCTGTGCGTCTGCCATGGTCGTCATGGCCCATGGTCAGTGTGTGACGTCAGTGCACGTGTCGAAAGGATTCTAGCCCCACCATCATAACCAGCTCCATCCATGTACCCCTGTCGGACTACCGCTGCCACCTCCTCCTACACTACCTCCTTCAGGTACAGACATGGTCATTGAGTCGTTGCCACTGCCCTCGGTTGCTACATCCCCGCAAGCCTACCGCCAACCATTCCCATCCTGAGCTGGATCGGAAGCTCCTTGCAACACCCTGGCCTCTGGCTTGGCTGACATGGACACCTCGGGTGTCCCTTCCTCCCCGACAATGGCAGTTGACAAGCCTGGGTCTTCTCCCATCTGCCGAACACCGCAGCACAGACAGGGGCATTTTCACCCCAATGCAGGGGGGGAGAAGGATCTGGTACCAAGCTCCATGAGTTTCAAATCCTCAGGAGACCGCATGGAACTTGATGACCACTAGAGGTCTCTGGAGCAATCACCCCGAATGCTGTGGCTGCACGTGCTACTGACCCTGAGTCTAATGTGGGGGCGCCACTGTGGAGCATGTGGCCCAGTGGACAATAGCAAAATACCCTGCCTCTCACTCAGTGAGGCAGCCTGGTGCTTGCATTGAGTCAGTAGACATCTCGCTTACAGACATCGTGTTCACATTGTGTGTGCTTGCTTCCCGTTTACGAGGGGGCATAGTTTGATTTCGTGAGGTTATCTCTTATGACCCTGTTGCTTAATACTTTGTTGTTGATCTTGGTACCTTGCTTGGTTGTCTGTCATCTTGACTGTTCTTCCATTCCATTCTTGTTTGTTCACAGCTGCTCCAGTCGATACCACCACATTTTGGTTAGCGGTAATCCGTGGCATTCCTGTAGAGGTTACAACAGGTGGCAATGTTTATTTTCACATCCACTGGGTGTTTGGTGTAAGGGAACTATCACATCCAGCATACTGACTACTGGAGAGACTGGGAAATTCTTCTTTCTTCTTGTATGTTCTCATTTACCTACATTCTTATCAGTTATATTCATCAATTTCACAGTAGAATAATTTATTTGTTCTTTGAAATGTTGTAAATTTTTTATCCTTTACAGCTGGGTAATGTTGTTGTTTGGCTACAATGTTTATTCTCACTTCAACAGGTTTTCAGTGGAAATGAGACACCACATGTACCATACTAACAGATTTTTTAAAATTGATAAATCGGCTTTGTTTAGGTATGTCCTTACTTTGTATTGTATTTTTGATAGTCATATCCCTATGTTCACCAAGAACAATCTATTTGCAATACAAAACATAGTAAATGGTTTTTTCCTCACAGCAGGGAGATTTCATTGCATGGGTGCAATGTTTATTTTCTCATCGACTGTGTTTTGGTGAAGGGAACCACCACATCCACCATACTGACTACTGGAGATAATTGGAAAATCTTCTTTCTTCTGGTATGTTCTTCTTTTGCTTTGCATTCTTATCAGTTACATTCTTCCAGTCCACAGTGGAAAAATGTATTTGATTTGTGAAATGTTCAAATTTTTTTACTTTACAGCTGGGTGATGTGGTTGTGTGGCTAAGTTGATTATTATCCCTTGAATGGGTTTTGTGGTGGAAATGACATACCAGATTCACCTTACTAACTAACAGATTATCAGAGTTTGATAAACAAGCTCTGATGAATTATTCTCTGGTTATCAGCTGAGTGGTGGTGTCATCTTGTCGCAACGTTTCAATGAGTTTCGTACCCATCATCTTATTAGTGGGGGCAGGGGCTGCGGCCCTGCCCAGTATCTAGACCAGGTGGCTATCCAATCTGTCTGCGGATGCCACTGCCTTCAGATCAGAGTGTTCCTGATGTATTATGTCAATTGTGGAATTCCAAGCTGCACTGAGCTGAAAACCGCTACCGCTGTTTACTAAATTGTTGTGCAGACATATCTCCACTGCCTCTTTGAAGATCGAGCCCCAGAAACTGTTGATGCTGCACAGCTTCTTCGAAGATGTGTCCCTTGATAATGCTATGTTTTGCTACCGCAGACTTGTTTGTCTGTCCTAGTCATACATTTCTGATGTATCATTGTATCTACCTGATTGTCCCTTGATAATGCTATGTTTTGCTGCCGCAGACTTGTTTGTCTGTCCTAGTCATACGTTTCTGATGTATCATTGTATCTACCTGATATATTCCATCCCACATTCGCACTCAATACTGTAAATGTGCAGTGTCTGCAACCCCAGCTGGTCTTTGGTTGAGCCAAGAATATCTTTGACTTTTTTGGTGCACAAAAGATGGTCGTTATTTTGTTTCTTTAATATTTTTATGATCTTGGCTGTTGGCAGTCCAGCACATGGCAGAAATGCCACACGTTTTGCTTATCTTCTTCTTGTTTCTCCTTGTCTGCATGCAAGGCGTATCTTATTTGTGTCACAGTGTAGCTCTTAAAGAAGGTTTCCCGCATATGTGCTAACTCACATGGCAAACTCTCGCTGTCACAGATTGACCAGGTTCTTTGTACTAAGGTGTTCATTACTGTGTTACATTTTGCTGGATGGTGGCAACTCCAAGCATTGAGATATAAGTCCATGTGCATCATCTTGCTGTAGACCAAATGTCCCAATGTACTGTCTGGATTTTTCCTGGTCAAAATATCCAAGAAGGGAAGGCAGCCATTCTCTTCTACCTCCATGCTAAATTTGATGCTATCATGTACATCGTTGAGATGGTGTAGGAACTCCTATAGTTTTTTCATACCATGGGGCCACACTACAAAAGTGTCATCTATGTATCTGTAGAACACCTTTGGTTTATGGCAGATAGTGTTCAATGCCACATTTTCAAAGGGCTCCATGCACAAGTTGGCATACCTGGGGCCAGAGGGGAACCCATGGTAACACCATCTGTTTGTTGATTTCCCACCACATTTGAAGTACATTGTGGTTAACACAAGACAAAAGAGTCTGAGTGTGTCCTCATCGAAGTGATCTTCAAGCAGAGCCTCGGAATCATCCAGAGGCACACAGGTGAAAACAGAAGTGACATCAAAGCCAGCTATTAGATCCTTCTCGTCCAGATGTAACCCTTGGAGTACCTTAACAAATTTGGTCGAGTTCTTGACATGGGGAGGGCAATGACCCACGAGTGGTTTTAACAGGTGTGCTAGGTGCTTGGCTACACCATACATCAGAGAATTTATGGTGTTCAATATAGGATGTAGTGGGACATTCTCCTTAAGGTACTTTGGGAGCACATACTGTTTTGGTGGAACCGGTGCCCGAGGGTAAAGCTTCCTGATGGTGTTTCTGTCAAGTCTTGAGCTATTGAGAAGATTGATGGTCTTGCCTGTAACAGAAGCAATTGTGTCTTTCCCCACTTCTTTGTATGCTGGACCTTTCACTAAGATGTAGATCTTCTACCAGTAATCTTCCGACTTCAGTAGGACTGTCGCATTGCTTTTGTCTGCTGCTAAGACCGCTAGACCCCTGTGATCGTGAAGGTTCATCAGTGCCTTGTGCTCTTCTGCTTAAATGTTGTTCTCAGGCATTCTTGCTTTCTTGAGTACCCTGCTGGTCTCCCTCCTCACTTCCTCGGATGATCTCAGCGGGAGTCCACGTGTGGCTTGCTCGACATATAGATATGCAGAACAAAGCATCCCAACACTTCACCAGAAAATGATGGGTATGAAACTCATTGAAACATTGCGACAAGACAACGCCACCACTCTGCTGATAACGCAAGAAGAATGCGTCAGTGGAATACGCCAAGAAAGACTGTGCTTTGTTTAAGAATGTCCTTCCTTTGCATTATATTTTACATATTCATATCCCAATATTCACTAAGAAGAAAATATTTCTCTCCTCTAAGCAGGGAAATTACATTGTATGTCTGCAATTTTTTTCCGTCAACTGTGTTTTTGGTGGAAGGGAACTACCAAATCCTATGGGAGTAACTAGGAAAATCTTCTTTCTTTTGGTACATCTTTATAATGAGACACCGCATGTACAATATTAACCAACAGATATTCCAAACTTCTAAATCTTATTAATTATGTATGTCCTTCTAGTGCTTTATATTGTTAGATGTTGTATCGGTATGTTTACAAAGAAAAATTTATTTGCTTGACATGATGGAGTAAATCTATCTCTCCTCACAGAAGCGAGATTACATTGCATGGTTGCAATGTTTATTATACCATAGAATGGGATTTTGGTGTAAGGGAACCACCACATCCAGCATACTGAACATGGGAGATACTGGGAAAGTCTTCTTTTTTGGTATGTCCTTCTTTTGAATTATAATCATATCAGTTATATTCATCAAGTTCACAGTGGAATAATTTATTTGAATTGTGAAATGTGGGAAGGTTTTGTTATTTTCAGCAGAGTTATCATGTTGTGTGGCAAGAAAGTTTATTCTCCATTCAATGTGTTTTCGGTTCAAATAAGACATAATGTGCTCCTTACCAACTAACAGATTCTCGGATCTTAATAAATACATTTTTAGGAATGTCCTTCATTTACTTTAAATATTTAAAAATCAAATCTCAGTGACCACTATGAACAATCAATGTACATTACAATATGTAGCAAATCTTTATTTCTCCCAGCATGGAGATTCCATTGTACGAGTCCAATGTTTATTTTCCCATTGACTGGATACCTTGTGGAATGGAACAGCCACATGCATCATACTGACTATGGGACAAACTAGAAATCCTTGTTTTGTTTAGTATGCCCTTCTTTTAAATTTTATTCTTATCAGATATATTTCTCATGTTCTCAGTTAAATAATTTATTCTAATTGCAAAATGTAGTAAAGATTTTGTTCTTTACAGCAGGGTGATGTGGTTGTGATGCTACAAAGATTATTCTCCATTCAATGTGTTTTTGGTGCAAATGATACAAAACCTGCATCTTACCAACTTACAGATCTTTGGATCTTAATAAATATATTTTTTTTAGATATGTCTTTCATTTACTTTATATATTTAAAAATCATGTCAGAATGGTCAATGTACATTACAAAATGTTGTATATCTAAAAAATGTTGTATGTCTAACTTTCCTCACAACAGGGAGACTCCACTGTACTGGTATGTTTATTTTCCCATCGTCTACAGTCTGGTGGAAGGGAACCAAAATATGCACCATACTGACTATGGTAGATACTAGAAAGCCTTCTTTCTTTTGGTATGCCCTTCTATTAAATTTTATTCTTGTGCTTGTTTTGCTACAAATATTGTTCTCCATTCAATAATGTTTTATGCAAGTGAGACATGGTGTGCACCTCACCATCTTACAGACCTCCGGATCTTAATAAATATACATGTTAGGTATGCCATTCATTTACTTTATATATTTATAAATTATATCACAAAGGTCATTAAGGACAATCAATGTATATTACAATATGTAGTAAATCCTTATTTCCTCACAGTAGGGACATTCCATTCTACGGGTGCAATGTTCATTTTCCCATCGACTTGCAACCTGGTGGAAGGGAAACACCACAAGCAGCATAATGGGTGTGGGAGATACTAGCTACCCTTCATTCTTTTGGTATAGCCTTCTTTAAAATTTAATTCTTTTCTAATATATCTCTCAAATTCAGTTTACTAGTGTTTTTGAATTACCAATTGTAGTAAAGTTTTTTTTTCTTTTCTTTACGGCAATGTGATGTGGTTGTGTTGCTACAAAGATTATTCTCCATTCAATATGCGTTTAGTACAATTGAGACATAACATGCTCCTTACAAAGTTACAGGTATTCTGATCTTAATAAATATGCTTTTTTAGATGTTCTTCATTTACTTTACATATTTGTTATGCATATAAAAGGATCACGAAGAAGGATTAATGTACACTACAATATGTAGTAAATCTTGATTTTGTCACAGCAGGGAGCTTCCATTGTACAGGCGCAATGTTTATTTTCCGCTCTGCTGTGAATCTGGTAGAAGGGAACCACCACAACCAGCATAATGAGTGTGGGAGACACTAGCTAGCCTTCTTTCTTTTGGTATGTCCTTTTTTTTAATTTTATTATTTTCAGATATATTTCTTAAGTTCACAGTTTACTAGTTTATTGTAAATGCAAAATGTAGTAAGTTTTGTTCTAAGCAGCAGGCTGATGTAGCTGTGCGGCTACAGAGATTACTCTCCATTCAATGTATTTTTGGTGAAAGTGAGACACTAGAATGCCTTCTTTCTTTTGGTATGGCATTCTTTTAAATTTTATTCTAATTGGATATATATATGTCTCAAGTTCACATTTGAATAATTTATTCATTACAGCGGAGTGATGTGGTTGTGTTGCTACGAAGACTATTTTCCATTCAATTTGTTTTTGGTGCAAATGAGTCACAATGTTCACCTTAGCAACTAACAGATTGTTTGATCTTAGTAAATATACTTTTTTAAGTTGTTGTATTGTTGTTGTTTTTGTTGTGGTCTTCAGTCCTGAGACTGGTTTGATGCAGCTCTCCATGCTACAATATCCTGTGCAAGCTTCTTCACCTCCCAGTACCTACTGCAACCTACATCGTTCTGAATCTGCTTAGTGTATTCATCTCTTGGTCTCCCTCTACGATTTTTACCCTCCACGCTGTCCCCCAATACTAAATTTGTGATCCCTTGATGCCTCAGGACATGTCCTACCAACTGGTCCCTTCTTCTTGTCAAGTTGTGCCACAAACTCCTCTTCTCCCCAATTCTATTCAATACCTCCACATTAGTAATGTGATCTACCCATCTAATCTTCAGCATTCTTCTGTAGCACCACATTTTGAAAGCTTCTATTCTCTTCTTGTCCAAACAATTTATCGTCCATGTTTCACTTCCATACATGGCTACACTCCATACAAATGCTTTCAAGAACAACTTCCTGACACTAAAATCTATACTCGATATTAACAAATTTCTCTTCTTCAGAAGTGCTTTACTTGCCATTGCCAGTCTACACTTTATATCCTCTCTACTTCAACCATCATCAGTTATTTTGATCCCCAAATAGCAAAACTCCTTCACTACTTTAAGTGTCTCATTTCCTAATCTAATTCCCTCAGCATCACCTGACTTAATTCGACTACATTCCATTATCCTTGTTTTTCTTTTGTTGATGTTCATCTTATACCCTCCTTTCAAGACACTGTCCATTCTGTTCAACTCCTCTTCCAAATCCTTTGCTGTCTCTGACAGAATTACAATGTCATCAGCGAACCTCTATGTTTTTATTTCTTCTCCATGGATTTTAATGCCTACTCTGAACTTTTCTTTTGTTTCCTTTACTGCTTGCTCAAAATGCAGATTGAATAACGTCAGATAAAGGTTACCACCCTGCCTCACTCCCTTCTCAACCACTACTTCCCTTTCATGCCCCTCAACTGTTATAACTACCATATGCTTTCTGTACAAATTGTAAATAGCCTGCCACTCCCTTTTTTTTTACCCTGCCACCTTTAAAATTTGAAAGAGAGTATGCCAGTCAACTTTGTTAAAAGCTTTCTCTATGTCCACACATGCTAGAAACATAGGTTAGCCTTTCCTTAATCTTTCTTCTAAGGTAAGTCGTAGGGTTAGTATTGCCTCACGTGTTCCAACATTTCTACGGAATCCAAACTGACCCCAAGGTCAGCTTCTACACATTTTTCCATTTGTCTGTAAAGAATTCGTGTTAGTAGTTTGAAGCTGTGACTTATTAAACTGGCACATCTGTCAACATCTGCTTTCTTTGGGATTGGAACTATTATATTCTTCTTGAAGTCTGAGGGTATCTCACCTGTCTCATACTTCTTGCTCACCGGATGGTAGAGTTTTGACAGCACTGGCTCTCCTAAGGCTGTCAGTAGTTCCAATGGAATATTGTCTACTCTTGGGGCCTTGTTACGACTCAGGTCTTTCAGTGCTCTGTCAAACTCTTCACACAGTATCATATCTCCCATTTCATCTTCATCTTCAACCTCTTCCATTTCCATAATATTGTCCTCAAGTACATCGCCCTCTATATACTCCTTCCACCTTTCTGCTATCCCTTCTTTGCTTAAGACTGGGTTTCCATCTGAGCTCTTGATATTCATACAAGTGGCTCTCTTTTATCCAAAGGTGTCTTTAATTTTCCTGTAGGTAGTATCTATCTTACCCGTAGTGAGATAAGCCTCTACATCCTTACATTTTTCCTCTAGCCATCCTTTTTAGCCATTTTGCACTTCCTGTCGATCTCATTTTTGAGACGTTTGTATTCCTTTTTGCCTGTTTCATTTACTGCGTTATTATATTTTCTACTTTCATCAATTAAATTCAATGTTTCTTCTGTTACCCAAGGATTTCTACTAGCCCTCATCTTTTTTCCTACTTGATCCTCTGCTGCCTTCACTACTTCATCCCTCAGAGCTACACATTCTTCATCTACTGTATTTTTCCCCCATTCCTGTCAATTGTTCCCTTATGCTCTCCCTGAAACTTAAAACCCTTGGTTTAGTCAGTTTATCCAGGTCCCATCTCCTTAAATTCTCACCTTTTTGCAGTTTCTTCAGTTTTAATCTACAGTTCATAACTAATAGATTGTGGTCAGTGTCCACATCTGCCTCTAGAAATGTCTTACAATTTAAAACCTGGTTCCTAAATCTCTGTCTTACCATTATATAAGCTATCTGAAACATTATAGTATCTCCAGGATTCTTCCATGTATACAACCTTCTTTAATGATTCTTGAACCAAGTGTTAGGTATGATTAAGTTATGATCTGTGCAAAATTCAACCAGACGGCTCCCTCTTTCACTTCTCACCCCCAATCCACATTCACCCACTATGTTTCCTTCTCTTCCTTTTCCTGCTGTCGAATTCCAGTCACCCATGACTATTAAATTTTCATCCCTTCATTACCTAAATAATATCTTTAATCTCATTATACATTTCATCAATTTCTTCATCATCTGCAGAGTAAGTTGGCATATAAATTTGTACTACTGTTGTAGGCATGGTCTTTTATGTCTATCTTGGCCACAATAATGTGTTTACTATGCTGTTTGTAGTAGCTTACCTGCACTCCTATTTTTTTATTTATTAGTAAACCTACTCCTGCATTACCACTATTTCACTTTTTATTTACAACCCCATATTCACCTGACCATAAGTGTTGTTCCTCCTGCCACCGAACTTCACTAATTCCCACTATATCTAACTTTAACCTAGCCATTTCCCTCTTTAAATTTTCTAACCTATCTGCCCGATTAAGGGATCTGACATTCCATGCTCCGATCCGTAGAATGCCAGTTTTATTTCTCCTGATAATGGCGTCCTCTTGAGTAGTCCCCATTTAGAGACCCAAATATGGGACTATTTTAGCTCTGGAATATTTTACCCAGCAGGATGCCATCGTCATTTAACCATACAGTACAGCTGCACGTCCGCAGGAAAAATTATTGCTGTAGTTTCCCCTTGCTTTCTGCCGTTTGCAGTAGCAGAACAGCAAGGCCGTTTTGGTTAGTGTTACAAGGCCAGATCAGTCAATCATCAAGACTGTTGCCACTGCAACTACTGAAAAGTCTGCTGCCCCTCTTGAGGAACCACACGTATGTCTGGCCTCTCAACATATACCCTTCCATTGTGGTTGCACCTACGGTATGGCGATCTGCATCACTGAGGCATTGAGGCATGCAAGCCTCCCCACTAACGTCTAGGTCCATGGTTCATGGGGGGGGGGGGGGGGGGGGGTGACTAGTATGTCCTTCATTTACTCTATATATTTAAAAACCATATAAAAATGATTTACTAGGAACAATCAATGTACATTTCAATATGTAGTAAAGCTTTATTTCCTTACAGCAGGGAGATTCCATTGTACAGATGCAATGTTTATTTTCCCATCAACTGGAAATCTTAGATTAGATTAGTTTTTCAGTCTATGGATCCATGCTGAGGAGATCCTCATGGATGTGGAAAATGTCAATTAATTTTTCATATTTTTATTTTATTTAAAGCTGTAATAACAATAATAATAGCATGAGTATATACAATACATCCTATTCTTAAGCTGATATAACAATGCTAATACATCTACATCTACATGACTACTCTGCAATTCACATTTAAGTGCTTGGCAGAGGGTTCATCGAACCACAATCATACTATCTCTCTACTATTACACTCCCGAACAGCGAGGGGGAAAAACGAACACCTAAACCTTTCTGTTCGAGCTCTGATTTCTCTTATTTAATTCTGATGATCATTCCTACCTATGTACGTTGGGCTCAACAAAATATTTTCGCATTCGGAAGAGAAAGTTGGTGACTGAAATTTCGTAAAAAGGTCTCGCTGCGACGAAAAACGTCTATGCTGTAATGACTTCCATCCCAACTCGTGTATCATATCTGCCACACTCTCTCCCCTATAACGTGATAATACAAAACGAGCTGCCCTTTTTTGCACCCTTTCGATGTCCTCCGTCAATCCCACATGGTAAGAATCCCACACCGCGCAGCAATATTCTAACAGAGGACGAACGAGTGTAGTGTAAGCTGTCTCTTTAGTGGACTTGTTGCATCTTCTCAGTGTCCTGCCAATGAAACGCAACCTTTGGCTCGCCTTCCCGACAATATTATCTATGTGATTCTTCCAACTGAAGTTGTTCGTAATTTTAACACCCAGGTACTTAGTTGGATTGACAGCCTTGAGAATTGTACTATTTATCGAGTAATCGAATTCCAACGGATTTCTTTTGGAACTCATGTGCATCATCTCACACTTTTCCTTATTTAGCGTCAACTGCCACCTGACACACCATACAGCAATATTTTCTAAATCGCTTTGCAACTGATACTGGTATTCGGATGACCTTACTAGACGGTAAATTACAGCATCATTTGAAAACAATCTAAGAGAACTGCTCAGATTGTCACCCATGTCATTTATATAGATCAGGAACAGCAGAGGTCCCAGGACGCTTCCCTGGGGAACACCTGATATCACTTCAGTTTTACTCGATGATTTGCAGTCTATTATTACGAACTGCGACCTTCCTGACAGGAAATCACGAATCCAGTCGCACAACTGAGACGATACCCCATAGCTCCGCAGCTTGATTAGAAGTCGCTTCTGAGGAACAGTGTCAAAAGCTTTCCGGAAATCTAGAAATACGGAATCAGCTTGGGATCCCTTGTCGATAGCGGCCATTACTTCGTGCGAATAAAGAGCTAGCTGCGTTGCACAAGAGCGATCTTTTCTGAAGCCATGCTGATTACGTGTCAATAGATCGTTCCCTTTGAGGTGATTCATAATGTTTGAATACAGTATATGCTCCAAAACCCTACTGCAAACCGACGTCAATGATATAGGTCTGTAGTTAAATGGATTACTCCTACTACCCTTCTTGAACATTGGTGCGACCTGCGCAATTTTCCAATCTGTAGGTACAGATCTATCGGTGAGCGAGCGGTTGTATATGAGTGCTAAGTAGGGAGCTGTAGTATCAGCGTAATCTGAAAGGAAACTAATCGGTATACAATCTGGACCTGAAGACTTGCCCGTATCAAGCGATTTGAGTTGATTCGCAACCCCTAAGGTATCTACTTCTAAGAAACTCATGCTAGCAGATGTTCGTGTTTCAAATTCTGGAATGTTCCATTCGTCTTCCCTGGTGAAGGAATTTCGGAAAACTGCGGTCAATAACTCCGCTTTAGCGGCACAGTCGTCGGTAACAGTACCATCGGCACTGCACAGCGAAGGTATTGACTGCGTCTTGCCGCTTGTGTACTTTACATACGACCAGAATTTCTTCGGTTTTTCTACCAAATTTCGAGACAATGTTTCGTTGTGGAACCTATTAAAGGCATCTGGCATCGAAGTACGTGCCAAATTTCGAGCGTCTGTAAATTTTAGCCCATGTTCGGGATTTCGCGTTCTTCTGAACTTCGCATGCTTTTTCCGTTGCCTCTGCAACAGCGTTCGGACCTTTCTTGTGTACCACAGGGGATCCGTTCCATCTCTTACCAATTTATGAGGTATGAATATCTCAATTGCTGTTGGTACTATATCTTTGAATTTGAGCCACATCTCGTCTACATTCGCATAGTCAGTTCGGACGGAATGGAAATTGTCTTTTAGGAAGGCTTCTAGTGACACTTTATCCGCTTTTTTAAATAAAATTATTTTGCGTTCATTTCTGATGGATTTGGAAGAAACTGTATTGAACCTAGCTACAACTACCTTGTGATCACTAATCCCTGTGTCAGTCATGATGCTCTCTATCAGCTCTGGATTGTTTGTAGCTAAGAGGTCAAGTGTGTTTTCGCAACCATTTACAATTCGCGTGGGTTCGTGGACTAACTGCTCGAAATAATTTTCGGAGAAAGCATTTAGGACAATCTCGGAAGACGTTTTCTGCCTACCACCGGTTTTTAACAAGTATTTTTGCCAACATACCGAGGGTAGGTTGAAGTCCCCACCAACTATAACCGTATGAGTGGGGTATTTATTTGTTACGAGACTCAAACTTTCTCTGAACTGTTCCGCAAGGAGCCAATTATTAACTTAAGTCGGCTGTTAAGTATAACCTCCACCCATACCAATTCGCATGGAGTATCTACTTCGACTTCACTGCAAGATAAACCACTACTGACAGACACAAACACTCCATCACCAATTCTGCCTAATCTATCTTTCCTGAACACCGTCTGAGACTTCGTAAAAATTTCTGAAGTACTTATTTCAGGCTTTAGCCAGCTTTCTGTACCTATAACGATATCAGCTTCTGTGTTTTCTATTATCCCTTGAAGCTCAGGGACTTTCCAGCGCAACTACAACAATTTACAACTATAATTCCGACTGTTCCTTGATCCAAGCACGTGCTGTAATTGCCAAGCACCCTTTGACATTGCAGCCCACCCCGTACTTTCCCGAGGCCTTCTAAGCTAAAAAACCGCCCAGTCCACGCCACACAGCCTCCGCTACCCACGTAGGCGCCAGCTGAGTGTAGTGAACTCCTGACCTATTCAGCGGAACCCGAAACCCCACCACCCTATGGCGCAAGTCAAGGAATCTGCAGACAACACGGTCGCAAAACCGTCTGAGCCTCTGATTCAGACCCTCCACCCGGCTCTGCACCAAAGGTCCGCAGTCGGTTCTGTCAACGATGCTGCAGATGGTGAGCTCTGCCTTCATCTCGTAAGCAAGACCGGCAGCCTTCACCAAATCAGATAGCCGCTGGAATCCAGAGAGAATTTCCTCAGATCCAAAGCGACACACGTCATTAGTGCCGACATGTGCCATCACCTGCAGCTGGCTGCACCCTGTGCTCTTCATGGCATCCGGAAGGACCCTTTCCACATCAGAATGACTCCTCCCTGAATGCACACGGAGTGCACACTGGATTTCTTCCCCTCCTTAGCCGCCGTATCCCTAAGGGACCCCATTACGCGCCTAACATTGGAGCTCCCAACTACCAGTAAGCCCACCCTCTGCGATTGCTCGTACCTTGAAGGCTGAGAATGATCCTCTGAAACAGGGCAGGCAGCTGCATCTGACTCAGCCAGAGACAGTGCCTGAAACCGGTTTGTCAGACGCATCGGGGAGGCCTTCTGATCAGCCTCCGGGGACGTCTTTCGCTGCCTGCCACACCTTGGAACGACCTCCCAATCAACCACAACTAATAGTGTGAGTATATACGAAACATCATTTGTTTCTATTAAAAAATTTGTCAGTGGAATTGAAAGAGTAGGCCACTAGTAAGTCTTTCATGCTCGTTTAAAAACTGATTCTCATTTGTAACTAAATTTTTTATTTTTGCTGGCATATTATTGAAGATAAGTGTTTCTCAGTAGTTGACCCCCTTTTTGATCTAAAGTAATTGCTTTTAAGACTTTGTGCAGATCATTTTTGTTCTTGGTATTGTATGTATGAACTGAGCTGTTTGTTGGAAAAAGAGATATATTACTTAAGACAAATTTCATTAAGGAGTAAATAAACAGAGAGGCAGTAGTTAGTGTACCCAGTTCTCTGAAGAGGTATGTACAGGACGTCCATGAATTTACTCCACAAATAATACGTATTACATGCTTTTGTACTCTAAAAACTTTTGTTTGACTTGAAGCTCTTTCATTTTTATGTAACCTATGTCTGCTACCACTCGAATTACAACCACAGATTTATTGAGGTGTTACTGCAGTTCTGTGGTGTGCTTTTCGAAACTGAATTTATTATCAAGTTGTAATCTCAGGAATTTAAGACTGTCAACATCTTCTGTCTGCTCTTCTTCATACTTTATGCATTTACTGGGTGGAAACCTCTTACAGGTTCTGAATTGGATATAGTGAGTCTTTTCGAAGTTTAATGTTTTCTTTAAACCATTTATTATTATCCATG
>NW_026063057.1:0-32251 GCF_023897955.1 Schistocerca gregaria | reverse complement strand
ACAGGAAGCGCTCAAGGAGGCAGGTCACGACTCAGGGTCACTTGCTGCCATCGATTGAGTACCTGTGAGAGTGACATCCTTTGTGTCTGAGGGTACAGTGAGATCTAGGTCCTCAGCAGACGCCAGAATCTCCATCTCTTCCTCAGATGCAGAGCTTGTAGGGAGCAGTGGAATGGGTGGCACCGCAAGGTAAGGATTCCTGTGTGCCTTCTTCTTGTCTCCTGCTGGTCCTTCGACGGATCCAGCTGGGAGGGCTGCACTGGGTCAGTCTCAGGGAATGGGGAGGACCATGAAACTCTATGACCAGCCACCTGTGTGTGGTCGCTTCAGCCACTGGTGGGCATCCACTTTTCCACTGGTCAGAACTCACGAAGGGAGTGACCCAAGAGACCCCTTCCTGGTGAGAGGAGCCAAAGAAGACGCACGCTTCTCTGAGTGAGAAGTGGGGACTGGTGTCCCCCATGATTGGGGGAGGGGGCGTTGCTCCTGAAGTATGTGGTGCAGGAGCAACAGGGAGGGAAATGTCCCCCACCATCAAGGGGGCAGGTGGAGTCTGACAGCTCTGAGAGCCAACTGTACACAATGAAATGGGAGATGGTAGAACCACTGTCGCAACAGCAGTGTAGGTTGATGTCCTATGCACAGGATGGAGTCTCTCGTATTTCAGTTTAGCCTCAGTGTATCAGTGTAGGTCAGGCGATCCAGAGTCTTATATTCCATAATCCTCCATTCTTTCTGTAAAATCCGATAGTCCAGAGAGCAAGGGGAATGGTGTTCTCCGCTGTTAATACAGATGGGAGGCGGGACACAGGGGGTATTGAGATGCAAAGGACGTCCACAATATCAACACGTGACGCTGGAAGTACACCAGGATGACATATACCCAAACTTCCAGTGTGGTGTCACCGCCAGACACCACACTTGCTAGATGGTAGCCTTTAAATCGGCCGCGGTCCGTTAGTATACGTCGGACCCGCGTGTCGCCACTATCAGTGATTGCAGACAGAGCGCCGCCAATCGGCAGGTCTAGACAGACTCCCTAGCACTCGCCCCAGTTGTACAGCCGACTTTGCTAGCGATGGTTCACTGACAAAATACGCTCTCATTTGCCGAGACGATAGTTAGCATAGCCTTCAGCTACGTTATTTTCTACGACCTAGCAAGGCGCCATTATCAGTTACGATTGATACTGTGAATCATGTAATGTCAAGAGCGACGTTCGTCATTAATGGATTAAAGTTAAGTATTCCACCAGGTACGTCCGTTTTTCTCAATTCTAATTCCCTTGTCATGTTCCAGACCTCACGCCAGCCTGCGTGAGTTAAAACACGTGCATTTCGGCCTCCTGTAGTAACGGTGTTGGCTCTCCTGCCAACCACAACCTCCAGCATTTAAAACACCGCATCGGGGGAGAGATATACGCTTCACAACACAGCAGTAAACCATCACCTTGACCTTTTCGGGTAATGCATCATCCTCGAAGGCCAAGATGAAGACAGTGGTGACTTCCTGATTATCCCTCAGATCTTAATGGATGCGCCAGAGAAAGTGAACACCTTATTGTTCTAGCTTGGTGGGAGTTCATTGTCAGACTGCAAAAGAAGATCCTTGTGGAATATAATGCCCTAGGCCATATTTAAACTCTTATGGGGCGCTATGGTAACTGAAACATCCCCCAACTTTACACAAGCAAGTAACCGTCATGACTGGACATAGGATGCTGTTTCTTTCAAAACTGCCCCAGAGCACATTTTCGACAAGCCCTCACCTCCCCAAACTTGTCCTCTAAATGCTCCACAAAAAACTGAGGCTTTGTTGATATTAATGATTGCCCATCAACTTATGTACAGGTTGAGGTACTGGGGTGAATAACCTTCGCTGCCATCTTTAGCCATTTGTTCCTCTCATGGAGTGGCCAGGGAAGGGAACGCTCTTGGGTCGTATTTTCTTCGGTTGAGGTTTGACCTAGATCGCTTAGAGACTGCTGCTGGAGATCCCCTACTGAGAGATGATATACCACGCTTCATTGCATGTCTTCCGCCCTGATGCAACCCACTCCAACCAAGGGCCCTCCCCATGGGCGCCACTCAGCCTCAGTAAGGGCCACCTGGCAGGATGGCCATTGCTGGGAGTTCCGATGCCCCAGGGAGATAGGCATCTACTACTTGGCATATGTGGGGAGTTAACGGCTCAGGCATCAGCAGAGCAATCCCTGTGTTGCAGGGCCACTGTGCTGGATATTAGGTACCAGGAAGTCCATGATCGTCAGATCCGCACAAAGTGACACTGCACAGTGCATGGCGGAAACCAAACCCAGGAATGTATCCACGCCCAAGAGATGGAGGACGAGTGGGACTGCAATGCAACGATGAGTAAGCAGGCAAAATTTCTCAATGCACGAGGGACACAATCCACCATGTAAGGTGCCCTTCCGTAATTGGCTCGCTCTTTTGAAAAATTTTGGAATATGGAGGTGAAACCCGAGGGGGGACCATCACACAAAGGTCGAAATGTGTGAGACTCATTTTAGTCACCTCTTATGGCAGACAGGAATACCACAGGCATATTCTAACCCACATCGCAAAGATGAAATAAACCTCTATAAAAAAAAGCAATCTCAAGGTGTGCTGCATGCTAAGGAGATGCATGAGTGTTGAGATGGAACAGTCATTAGCAGGCAAACTCTGAGGAATCTGCCGCACCTCAGTTGTATAAGGCTTACTCAGGCACATGGGACTCTGTCTGAGAGGACGCTTATTTCCCTAGCTACTCGTGGGACCGAGATGGAACCCTCAAAATCTTCTTCCCTTCACTGGAAAGTGGGTACTGCCTGGGAGTTCTCACGCTCCTTCATCAAAAAGAATGCAGGAGGCTAGTCATTGTGATAATCAACTTGTTATCAGTAACGGGCCTCAAGGAGTCATGAATTATAATGCCTTTGTAGTGATCAAGAGGAAGGTGGGGACGTTTTAAAAAATGTCTCCCTCCTATATACATAAAGGCTTAGAACGACTGGCTGGTACCTTAAAGTCTGTTAAGCAGTTGCAAATTGGCTCCTTGCTTGTCGAGACTAACTGTGCAAAGCAGCTGGAACTTCTTATTAAGTCACAGAAATTGGGTGAGTACAACATTATTGTTGAGTTGCATAACTCCCAGAACTCCAGCAAAAGTGTGGCAACCTGCCGTTATATTATGGACATTGACGTTGCTGAACTGAGACAAGAATGGACACCACAGGGGATCATAGATGTGGAAAAAAAAGGACACACAAGACCAATGGACAGACTGAGAAGGACGCCACTTTTATTGTGGCTTTCAATTCTCCAACACTACCTGAACACATTATGGCAGGTTCCCTCCGACATAGGGCTCTGCCCTATGTACCTAACCCTATTCGATGCTTCAAATGCCAGCATTTTGGCCATTTGACTCTAAGTTGCGGAGGTGAAGCGAATTATGGGAAGTGTGGAAAGGCAGCCAGTGAAGTTGAGACTGACTGTCCGTCTCCAGCAGTCTGCATCAGGTGCTCTGGAAGCCATCCAATCTGGAGCTGAGCCTACCCTGTTTTTGCAGAGGATCGCAGAATTCAAGAAATCAAAGTGACCAAGCGGATCCCCTATGCAGAAGCCAAAAAGGAGTATCAGGATATGAAACGCGCCGTCTTTGCCACTTCTTATGCTTCCTTGGTGCAGGAACCTGTCATTAAGATTGACGCTTTGAGTCAGACGATGTCCAGTGAGCCATTCTTTACTACTAGCACCTGTACTTGCACCTGCATGTGCCAAAGCCGATTGAAAGACATAGCACACCAGCCAGCTTCGATGGAAGACGCCAATAATGCTTCTGCAGCATACAGCCCAAAGGCACCCAAAAGCAGAGTGCCTCTCAACACCAAATTTCTTCAAAGACAGGTGGCTCTCACTGCCCTCATTCTGCCTCAGCCTTGCTGGGAAAGGGAGCAGGAAAAGAAACTCAACATTCGTATCGAAAGCTGACCAAGGCACCATAGGACGTCATTCTGGCACGTCTGACTGATGATGAGGACATCCTGGATTTTTATGCCTCGTCACCAGACCCAGTCAGCCCCACCACTATGCCTTGCTCTACAAGCGCCTCACCACTTTGGTGCAAATCGAGACCACATTGATGAAATGGCTACCATACTCCAATGGAATATCAATGGATACAGAACTCATCTGGAGGAATTGAGAGTCCTTGTACTGGAGAGAGCGTTTTGCCTTTGCCGTTTTGCCTTTGCCTACAAGGGACATACGTGTACTTGGAGGCTATCACCTTTACAGAAAAGATGATCTTACTGGTGATACGGCAAAAGGTGGGGTTTCAGTGTTCGTAAAGGACACTTTTCACTCCTCACTCCTTAAAAACAACACTACAAACAGTTGCTGTTCGAATAGTGGCCCACGTTGACTTCACAGTGTGCTCTTTGTACCTACCACTTCATGAGCCTCTTAAAAGTGCTGTTCTCACTCATCCTTTTGATGAATTCCCCTGTCCCTTCCTCCTTTTGGTGGACTTCAATGCACACAGCGCACTGTGGTGTTCTCACACCACTCACCCCAAGTGTCGGGCGCATGCGGATCTACTGCACACAACAGATCTCATACTATTGAACATGGGTCAAGCTGCTAAAATGTCAGGTTTATCTACCACCATAGATCTCTTCCTCTGCTCGCCTGCTATTGGGGACACTGCTCAGTGGCTAGTGGACGATGACCTTCATGGTAGTGACCATTGTCCTATATGGATCCATCTGCCTGATCGAACAGATCCTGAAATCAAGGCACCGAGATGGTTGTTCAAAAAGGTTAACTGGATACTTTACAGGCGGTTAGTTGTTTTCTAACAATTTGATGCCATCCAGGACTGGGTGGATCACATTACAGCTGTGATTCACCATGCCACTGATGCATCCATCTAAAAGTCTGTGGAAATGCCTAGGAACCGACCTGTCCCTTGGTGGAACGATGAGTGTCGTTTTGCAATCAGGAACAGGATAGCAGCAATGTGCAGATTCAGTCGATGCCATGCAGATGAGGATCTTCCAAACTTTTGAATGGCATGTGCAAAGGTGAGGAGAATAATTTGGCAGAGTATGCAGAGGTCTTTGCAAGGGTTCCTGAAATCCATGAATAAATTGACAGCCACACGTAAAGTATGGGAAGCCATTAGAAGGCTCTCAAGGCACAACTCTCGACCAGCAATAGCAGCTGTACGAATACAGGGGTCTCTTGTAACATCGACGAGGGATATAGCTCAGAAATGGCTGAATCATATAAATCCATTACGGCCGATTCCAGCCAGGATACCAGATTCTGTCAATATCGGGAGGAACAGGAGAATGCTCATCTTGATTTCTGTTCCACCAACATCGAAGAATACAACCAGCCTTTCTCTCTGTGGGAGCTGGATTCTGCATTGCCATTTGCTTGTGATACGACCCCTGGAAATGACCTTACAATCTACATCATGCTGCAACAGTTGGACTGACAGCCAAAGGAAGTCCTCATTCAGCTCTTCAATAAAATTTGGATAACTGCCAGCTTTCCCAAGGCGTGGAAGTATTCTATTTTAATCCCAATTTTAAAATCAAGACTTGGTAGTTATCATAGTATTAGCCTGACAAGCTGCGTAGACATATGGTCAATTGGCGCCTAGTGTGGGTACTGGAAACCAGGTCCCTACTCAGTCGCTACCACTGTGAGTTCAGGAGGTACCACTCCACTCCCGATAACTTGACCCGGCTCAAGGCTGCAGTTCAACAAGCTTTCCTTCGTAAGCAACACCTTATCGGTGTTTTCTCCGATTTGGAATAGGCCTATGACACTACCTGGGGGCATAATATTTTGTTGCAGCTCCATCAGTGGGGATTCCGTGGACGTCTACTGACCATCATACAGTCCTTTCTCTCGGACATATATTTTAGACAAAGGGTTGGGAATGTCCTGTCTCACCATTTTAAGCAGGAGAATGGTGCCCCTGAATGGAGTGTTTTAAGTGCCACCACTGCAAGCAGTAGTGTTACAACCACGATGCCCAGTACTATGTTCCTTGTCTGTGGATGATTTCTCCACCTTCCGTTCATCCTCCAGCCTCACCACAGCTACTCGGCAACTGCAGCTGACGATCAGGTGGTTGGAGGATTGATCTTGTACCACAGGTTTTAAATTCTCATCAGAGAAAACAGTTTGTGTCGATTTTAATCATTCCCGCTGTCTGTTTAATTTCCCCGTTTTAAAACTAGGGGACACTGTTCTCACTTTTAAGGAAATGGTGAAGTATCTGGGTCTTATATTTGATGAGACGTTACCATGGTTGTCACACATTAAAGAAGTGAAACAGAGATGTCTCGAGGTCTTAAACACCCTTAAATGTGTCAGTTGAAGGTCTCGGGGAGCTGACAGAGTACGTCTGCTCCAACTTTATAAGCCCTTTGTGTGACACCGGCTTGAATACGGATGCCAGATTTATGGGTCAGCAAGGCCTTAATACCTTAAAATGCTGGATGCAGTTCACCTCAAGCGTATTTGGGTGTCAACAGTGGCCTATCGCACGAACCCTGTTGCTAGTTTGTGTGCGCAGGCTGGTGAGACTCCACTGTCTATTCGACGTCTTCTTCTCGTGGTACGCCAAGCATATAGAGCATTCTCCATTCCTATATCACTAGCATCCAGTTACATTATTCAGCCACCACTGTAATGGCTGTTCGATCATCGACCACAAGCAACATGGCCATTCGGGATCCGTGCAAAAGAGAGCTTTGGGTTATTACAGGTGGTCCAAAGCCAGGAGTGGACTAGGGCACACCCTGGCAACTACCAAGGCCCAGATCGCTTTCAGAACTGACTGCTCACAAGAAGCATTGTGCCCCAGACTCAGTTTTTAATATTAAATGTAATGAAATTTTACGTAGCCACCCAGATTTTATTTCTGTCTACACGGATGATTCTAAGCAGGGATATGTTTTCGGTTGTTCCGTCGTGTTCCCCGACATTGTCCTCAAAATGCTGTTTTCAGTGTATTTCATGGAACTGTTTGCTATCCTGAGGGCAATGGAGCAGGTGATATGGTGTTGTGACAAAAAAATTATCATCTGCTCCGACTCTCAAAGTGGCCTTCTCTCTGTTGGACAGATGTATGATGGTGCAACAAGTGCAGGATGCTCTCCTACTCTTGCGAAGGCAAAACAACGAAGTCATTTTTGGCTGGGTTCCAGTACACACAAGACATCCAGGGAAACAAACTCGCTGCTGCTAAGGAGGCTTGCTCCCTTCCTCCTCCTGCCCACTGCTCAGTCCCTCTACGGGCTGTCACTTCATTTGTGACTAGCAGGACCCATATGTTGACGGGAATCCCAGTGGCTGGAGCTGAGGAACAATAAACTACGTTCCACCAAGACTTAAGTGCGACCATGGATCACCTCCTTCGACTCGCAATGGCGTGAAGAAGCAGCCCTTACTCGGCTTAGAGTGGGACATCGTCCATTGAGGCATGGCTTCCTTTCATGTCGCGAGGAGCCCCCAGTATGTCAAAGATGCAGGATATAGCTGTCAGTGTGACATCTTTTAAATGATCGTGTTTTATATGACGACATGAGAGTTGAACTGGATCTCCCACAGTATCTTCTCTCTATTTTAACTAATAACTTTGTGTGTTGTCTGGAGTTCTTCCTAAAATACTTGCTGTAAGATCTTAATGTGTCACAGAGTGGCTGGGTCACGAATTATTTGTAAGTTGTCATCCAGCCATGGTTATTTGTCCCTTTTTTAACATCATCTTTACAGGTGTTTTCTACATGATTTTATTTAGTTATCTCGCTGTGTCTCAGTGGGGTTTTCTGAACCTCATCTTTTCGGGGTTGCTTTATTTTCCCTGTGGTGGGGTCAAACGTAGTATTCCAGTTTATTGAACTCCTTCCACTGACTGTGAAAATCTTCTCCAGTAAAACATAAAAGCCGATGATGACCTAGCTGTTTAGCACCTTCCGCCATAAACCACCATCATCATCAATTCCACCAAAAAGCAGTCAAATGGAGAACAAACATCGCAGCCGCAATAACCAGGTCACCCTGCTGTAAATGACAAGAAATTTAGTACCTTTCGCAAGTCAAATCAATTATTCCACTGTGAATTTGATTAATATAACTGATAAGAATGTAAGGCAAAAGAAGGATATACCAAAAGAAAGAAGATTTTCCCAGTGTCTCCTGTAGTCAGTACGTTGGATGTGGTGGTTCCCTTCCACCAAAAACCCAGTCGATGAGAAAATAAACATTGCACCAATAAACACTGCACCAATAAAATGGGATCTCCCTGCTGTACTTTTTTGTGGTTTTAGGGCACACAACTACAATGGTCATTAGCGCCCTGACTAATTTAGGAATGTACCGCGAGGCACAAGGTTAAAACAGCAACTAAAAGGGACAACACTATAAAAGACGTATTAACAGGCATAGGATTAAAAAACTACAGCATAATCAAACGTCCTTAGACAGGTGTGTCAAGTTGATAAAACGAAGAACGCGAGGAACAGCTCCTGGGTCATCCGCTAAAATGGCATCCAGAGTACATGGCAGGCCAAGATCAAGACGCAGCGTAGTAAAATCCGGACAGGACGTTAAAATGTGGCGGACCGTCAGCAATTGCCCACATGGACAGAACGGCGCCGGCGCTGCCGTCAGCAGATGGCGATGGCTGAAGTGGCAGTGTCCAATTCGTAGCCGGGCCAAAAACGACATCCTCCCGCCGAGAAGGACGTCCAAGCAGCGGGAAGAGGTTTCAAGGCCTGAATCTTGTTGTCCCTAAGTGCAGCCCAATCGGCATGCCACAGCGATAAAATGCGCCGACAAATGACCTTGCTACAATCTGATGAAGGGACACAACAAGAAGCCGTCCGAGGCTGGAGGACCGCAGCTTTGGCCGCGGCATCTGCAGCTTCGTTCCCAGGGATACCGACATCGCCAGGAACCCACATAAAGTTAACTGGAGACCCGTCGTCCACCAGCTGCTGAAGAGAGCGTTGGATCCGGTGCACGAAAGTGTGTGGAAACAACGACTTCCTACATTTTGTAATCCAAATAGATCGTTCTTAATGAACATAGGGATATGAAAATAAAAATGAAAGGAAAGACATATCTAAACAAAGAAGATTTATCAATGTTTTATGAAAGCGCAGCGGGACCAAACGGGAGCGGCCTGTGAACAAACAAAATGACCAGCGAAAGATGGAAACGAATAACGACGAATGAACGAACAAGACCTAACGAACAACAACACACAAATAGCAACTGGGTCACAAGTGAACCCTCACGAATCCACAACATCTACTTGTACATGGAAAGCAAGTAAACACGCCGTCTGTGGGCGAGTTGTTGATAGACTAACGCGAATATCAGATTACTTGCTGAGCGAGAGGCAGGTGCTTAAATACCTGATAGAGTACATTGCTATTGGCCGCTAGGACCAAGCGCTCCACCGTGGCGCCCTCACATGTACGAAGGCAAGGAGTGCGAGCGCACTCACGGCTAACGGCGTGACAGCTGGAGAGACCTCTAGTGGTAATTGAGGTCCATGGCATCTGGCGCGGATTCGAAACACGCGGCGCTCGGTACCAGAATCAAGATCCAAAAATCTCTTAGCAACTATGGTGCAAGTGGTGTCTCATTTACACCAAAAACCTGTTGAAAGGAGAATAAATATTGTAGCCGCACTAGCAGATCACCCTGCTCTAAAGGTCAAAAACGTTACCACGTATCACCAATCAAGTAAATGATACCATTGTTAACTTGATCAATAGGAATCTAAATCAAAAGGACATACCAAGAAAACGAAGAATTTCCTCGTATATCCCACAGAAACACCGAGTCAGTGGGTAAGTAAACACTGCACCCATACAATGTAACTACCTGCTGTGAGGAAAGAAAAAATTACTACATTTTGTAAAGCAAATTGATTGTTCTTAATAAACATAGGGATCTGACAATCAAAAATAAAAATAAAAACAAAGGAAGGACATAACTAAATAAAGCAGATTTATCAATATCCGAAAATCTGTTAGTATGGTGCATGTGGTGTTAGACTACCCTGCTGTACAGGACCAAAAATTTACATTTCAAAATCAAATAAACTATTCCACTATGAACTTGATGAATTTAACTGATAAAAATGTATAGGAACAGAAGGATATACCAAAAGAAAGAATGTTTTCCCAATATCTCCTGTAGTCAGTATGCTGGATGTGGTGGTTCCCTTCCACTAAAAACCCAGACGATGAAAAATAAACATTGCACACATACAGTGGAGTCTCCCTGCTGTGAGGAAAAAAAGTCACTACATTTTATAAATCAAATAGATCATTCTTAGTGACCATAGGAATATGACTTTTAAAAATTTAATGCAAACGAAGGAAACACCTAAACAAATTAATTGTTCTTGGTTAACATACGGATCTCACAATCAAAAATAAAAGACAAAGGAAGGACATAACTAAACAAAGCAGATTTATCAAATTCCGAAAATCTGTTGGTTAGTATGGTGCATGTGGCGTCTCTTGGCCACCAAAGTCCCGCTGAAGGGAGAATAAACATTGTAGCACACCATCAGAACACCCTGTTGTAAAGGACAAAAACTTTACAACATTTCGCAAATCAAGTCAATTACTTCACTGTTAACTTGATAAATACAACTGATAAGAATGTAAAGCAAAATACATACATAATAAAATATAGAAGATAGGCTGTTAGTATGAGGGATGTGGTGGTTCCCTTCCACCTAAAACCCAGTTGATGGTTGGTTGCTTTGTGGGGGGTTGAAGGAAACTGATTACAAAGGCCGTCCTTTCCTTGTTTCAGGACCATAAAAGTCTACAAGGAATAAAAGAAAAGAAGAATGTTCTTAGTGAACTTACGGATATGACTATTAAGAATACAAAGCAAAAGAAGGACATGCCAAAAGAAAGAACATTTATCAAAGATCTCCCATAGTCAGTATGGTGGATGAAGTGTCTCTGTTCCACCAAAAATCCACTCGATTGGAGAATAAACATTGCAGTCCTTTAACCAGATCACCCTGGTGTAGAGGACAAATTATTTACTACATTTCTTAAATGAAACAGATCATTCTTAGTTGAACCTTGAGGATGTAGAATGAAGGCTTTCACGACCGGGTGACATGGCTGTTGATATACTTTCCGGGATGTGAGGTCGTGGTCCAAGAACTTTTCTGCTCCTTGCGTTTCGTCCAGGACTGCGCTGGACTTCCTCAGAGGCGCTGCCCCGCAGTACTGGACGAAACGTAAGGAGCAGAAAAGTTCTTGGACCACGACTTCACATCCCAGAAAGTATATCAACAGTCTTGAGTATGTACTTTTAAAAATAATAATACGGAGGAAGGACGTTGTTGTTGTTGTGGTCTTCAGTCCTAAGACTGGTTTGATGCAGCTCTCCATGCTACTCTATCCTGTGCAAGCCTCTTCGTCTCCCTCTAAAATTTTTACCCCCCACGTTGCCCTCCAGTACTAAATTAGTGATCCCTTGATGCCTCAGAACATGTCCTACCAACCGATCCCTTCTCCTAGTCAAGTTGTGCCACAAACCTCTCTTCTCCCCAATCCTGTTCAACACTTCCTCATTAGTTATGTGATCACCCAGCTAATCGTCAGCTTTCTTCTGTAGCACCACATTTCTAAAGATTCTCTTCTCTTCTTGTCCATACTATTTATCGTCCATGTTTCACTTCCATACATGGCTACACTCCATACAAATACTTTCAGAAACGACTTCCTCACACTTAAATCTATACTCGATGTTAACCAATTTCTCTTCTTCAGAAACGCTTTCCTTGCCATTGCCAGTCTATATTTTATATCCTCTCTACTTCGACCATCATCAGTTACTTTTACTCCCCAAATAGCAAAACTGCTTGACTGCTTTAAGTGTCTCATTTCCTAATCTAATTCCCTCAGCATCAGCTGACTTAATTCAACTACATTATACTCGTTTTACTTTTGTTGATGTTCGCCTTATATCCTCCTTTCAAGACACTGTCCATTCCGTTCAGCTGCTCTTCCAAGTCCTTTGCTGTCTCTGACAGAATTACAATGTCATCGGCGAACCTCAAAGTTTTTACATCTTCTCCATGGATTTTAATACCTACTATGAAATTTTCTTTTGTTTTTTTTTACTGCTTGCTCAAGATACAGATTGAATAGCATTGGGGAGTGGCTACAACTCTGTCTCACTCCCTTCCCAACCACTGCTTTCCTTTCATGTTCCTTGACTCTTATAACTTCCATCTGGTTTCTATACAAATTGTAAATAGCCTTTCGCTCCCTGTATTTTACCCCTGCCACCTTCAGAATTTGAAAGAGAGTATTCCAGTCAACATTGTCAAAAGCTTTCTCTAAGTCTACAAATGCTAGAAACGTAGGTTTGCCTTTCCTTAATCTTTCTTCTAAGATAAGTCGTAGGGTCAGTATTGTCTCAGATGTTCCAACATTTCTGCGGAATCCGAACTGATCTTCCCCAAGGTCGGCTTCTACCGGTTTTCCCATTCGTCTGTAAAGAATTCGCGTTAGTAATTCGCAGCTGTGTCTTATTAAACTGATAGTTCGGTAATTTTCACATCTGTCAACACTTGCTTTCTTTGGGATTAGAGGAGGAAGGATATAGCAAAAGAAGTAAGATTTGTCAAGCTCTCCACCTCCCATAGAAAGTACGGTGCAAATGAAGTTCTATTTCCTCCAGAAACCCCTACGATTGAAGAATAAATGTTGCAGTCGCACAGTCCTTAGGTCTTCAATGAATTCCCGTTTATCATCTGCATTTCTACTTGGTGTAGCAATTTTAATGGCCAGTAGTGTAGTTTTTACACTTTCAGAAAGTTTCATAACGGCGAATGTTCTTTGACTGTACTTCCAAGAGGAAGTATTCGTACCTGAAAGATCGCTGCTTCTTACTCCGCCTCATTCTTTTCTGCGATCTCGATTTTCTTGCCTGGTTTTCACAGGCCCTGCTGCGTTTGCTGTAAATAGGGAGCTATTAAGGTGTCTGATAGCCTGCAGTTTAGAAGCTCTTCTACGTTCATCAAATCACAGGAAAAAAGGTTTCACTACGATTGTGATCAGCAAATACTGCAGAGGGATGGTCTGCATTGTGTTGTAACAGTGAGCTAGAGGCGCGCTCTACACTTATTGCCGAGAAACGAACTCTCCTGTATCTGTAGTGAAAGATTCCAATGGGCTTCCTACACACATCGGGAGTATTTGTATACCTGTTCTGAATGGTTGTATGGATCAGTAGACAACTGATGAGAAAAAACGGTCACTAAATCAGAATGACTAAACAGAGCAGGCAGAGTAGGCAGTTAAGCAGAATTTGTGGACAAATAATGCTCACGATTCTACAACTCGACACAAAAAAACTCAGTTGCAGCCACACATTAACATGTACAGTTTCAGAAATGATCACTAAACATAAGACATATCTACAATTTATTATATGATGACAAGAAACTACGTAACTCTATAAAAATCAACATGGATTTCGCAAACAGAGATCCTGCAAAACTCAGCTCGCACTGTTCCTCCGTGAGATCCATAGTGCAGTGGACAACTGCGCTCTGGTTCATGCCGTGTTCCTTGATTTCAGTAAGGCATTTGACACCGTCCCGCAATGCCGATTAATGAAAAAAAGAAATACGAGCTTACAGACTATCGGAGCAGCCTTGCGATTCGATTCAAGACTTTCTTGCAGACACAACTCAACACGCCACTCCAAATCGACAAATGTAAAGGTAATATCCGGAGTACCACAGGGAAGTGTGACAGGATCGTTGCTGTTTCCAATATACACACACATCAAAAAAAGTTTTGCATCAACCCAGATACCAGAACTCCTGAAGATAGATGTTGACTGTTGATACTGTATCACAGACACAGTCCCTTTGAATGTTCAGAGAAGTCACTAAACCCGCCAAAAGATGTAAATAATCATACACGAGCAGCGTCTATTCGACGGAGGGGGTCCGACAGCCGATCAGTTCCAGTTATTCCACCAGGGAGGAGGTACACGGCTTGTGTTGTCTGTAGTTCAACCATGCATAGACGGTCAATTCCGGGGTTCGATCGTGTCCGCATTGTTACTTTGTGCCAGGAAGGTCTCTCAACAAGGGAAGTGTCTAGGCGTCTCGTAGTGAACCAAAGCCATGTTGTTCGGACATGGAGAAGATACAGAGAGACAGGAAATCGCTTAGGCCGTCCAAGGGCTACTACTGCAGTGGATGACCACTACCTTCGGATTATGGCTCTGAGAAACCCTGACTGCAACGCCACGATGTTGAGTAATGCTTTTTGTGCAGCCACAGGACGTCGTGTTACGACTCAAACTGTGTGCAATAGGCTGTCTGATGGGCAACTTCACTCTCGACGTCCATGGCGAGGTCCATCTTTGCAACCAAGACACCGTGCAGTGCGGTACAGATGGGCCCAACGACATGCCAAATAGACCGCTCAGGATTGTCACCACGTTCCCTTCACCGATTAGTGTCGCTATGCCTTCAACCAGACAATCGTCACAGATGGGTTTGGAGGCATGCCGGTCAGGCTGAATGCCTTAGACACAATGTCCAGTGAGTGGAGCAATGTGAAGGTTCCCTGCTGTTTTGGGATGGCATCGTGTGGGGCAGACCTACGCCGATAGTGGTCATGGAAGGCGCCATAATGGCTGTACAACACGTGAATGCCATCCCCTGACCAATAGTGCAACAATATCAGCAGCATACTGTCGAGGCATTCGTCTTCAAGGAGGATGATTCGCGCCCCCATCCTGCATATTTTGTGAATGAGTTCCTTTGGGATAACAGCATCGCTTTACTAAAGTGGCCATCATGTTCTCCAGACATGAACCCCATCGAACATGCCTGGGATACACTGAAAAGGGCTGTTTATGGGCGTGACCCACTAACCACTCAGAGGGGTCTACGCTGAACCGCCATTGATGAGTGGGACAATGTGGACCAACAGTGCCTTGAGAATTTGCGAATAGTATGTCACGACGAATACAGGGATGTATCAATGCAAGAGGACGTGCTACAGGGTATTACAGAGACCGGTTTGTACAGCAATCTGAATCACCACTTCTGAGGGTCTCGCCATATCGTGGTACAACATGCAATGTGTGGTTTTCATGAGCAATAAAAAGAGCGGAATTGATGTTTATGTTGATCTCTATTCCAATTTTCTATACTGGTTCCGGAACTCTCGGAATCGAGATGATGGTAAACATTTTTTGATATGTGTATGTAAATGATTTAGTAGGAAGCGTCGAATGGTATTTCAGGGTATTAGCAGATAATGCAATTATCTATACCAAAGAAGATAGTAAGAATTTGCAGAACGACCTGCAGAGAATTGATGAATGGTGCAGGATCTGGCAGTTGAGACTGAACGTAAATTAATGTAACATATTACACATACATAGGAAAAGAAATTCACTATGTACAGTTACACTATTGATGACAAACAGCTAGAGACAGCGTCTGCCTTAAAATATCTAAGCGCAACTATCTAGAACGACCTTAAGTGGAATGAGCACATAAAACAGACTCACATTCATCGGAAGACCCTTAAGGAAATGTAACTCATACACGAAAGAAGTGGCTTATAAGGCGCTAGTTCGCCTGATTCTTGAGTATTTTTAATTTATCTGTGATTCTGTCAGGTAGGGTTGATAGAGGGGATAGAGGAGATCCAACGAAGAGCGGCGCGTTTCGTTACGGGATCGTTTAGCTGGCGAGAGACCGTTACGGAGATGCTACTGGCAGACGTTACAAGAGAGGCGTTGTGCATCACGGAGAGATTTACATTGAAATTTCAGGACAGCGCTTTTCAAGAGAGGTCAGACAACTTATTACTTCCACACACAAACATCTCGCGTATTGAAGACGAGGAGAAAATTCGAGAAATTAGAGCCAATACAGAGGCTCATCGACAATCATTCTTCCCACGCATTATTCGCGAGTGGAACAGGGTAGAAGGGATCAGATAGTGGTACCGAAAGTACCCTCCGACACTTACCATTAGGTGGCTTGCCGAGTATGATGTAGATGTTGATGTAGGTGAACTGGTAGAAACCTGCGTTATATTTGTGCCTTGAAACTTGTAAGAGAGGAATCCGAATTTTTTATATAAGTACTGTTGGAGTCGAAGCTAATTTTGGACTGTGAAGATGGGGTGGGGTTATGGGGGGGGGGGGAGAGTGGGGCTAAAAATTAAGTTATTTCGATTCTGGGAAACACACACAGACATACAGAGAGAGGGGAAACACTTTTACGCAACCTGCTTACAAATAATTTACATTTGTTGCACATAGCGCCAGGATTAACTGAACGCATTCCAGAGAATGACTGCACCAGTTGAGTGGTTCTAAAGGTACAAGGCAGTCACTGCCATGAACACAACGTTTGCAAGCTGCGACCATTAACTTGTCAGACAGTAGATTATGAACATAAAACTGACCAGAAACTTAATATGGGTCAGCGACGTTAAAGACAAACTCACCTAGTTTCTTATCTATTCCAAGCCACTGACAACCGAAAGAAGCACCATTTCAATTACAATAGGGGTTTTAACTATGATTGATCGTGGAGGAAATGGCTGCCGCAGAGGTTGCGGAACACGAGAAACTGCGTGTAGTACGACCACTTAAGGTTTTTCACATATACTGACACGTCTAACAAGCGCACAACAGCCTTAACATCCTCGACGAACATAAAAATCACACATTTTCGCAACTACCTATGAGCACCACCGCTATCGATCACGTGTCAGTCTCATCTTGCGCTACAAGAGTTGATTATCTCTTACCTCTACGCCGAGAAAAATTTCTGCTGGACGCTGGAAAAATCGCTCTGAGCACTATGGGACTTAGCTTCTGAGGTCATCAGTCCCCTAGAACTTAGAACTACTTAAACCTAACGAACCTAAGGACATCATACACATCCATGCCCGAGGCAGGATTCGAACCTGCGACCGTAGCGGTCGCGCGGTTCCAGACTATAGCGCCTAGAACCGCTCGGCCACCCTGGCCGGCGGGCGCTGGAAACCTACAATAAGAGCTTCTGTTGCAGAACTCTGTTATAAAATACTGGAAGCTTCAGATTCGCCTCGTTATGTGACTGTCGAAGACAGAGCAAACAACACAAGTGTCGCAAAGCCACAGCAGCTCGTATACATAAGCCGTTCAAAGAGCAGTTGTTCGTCGCGGGAAAACACTCAAAGAGTAAATAATACGTGGCGGGAAAAACAATCTCGTAGCGAATATGACTGAAAGTTGCCCGTCAGTCGTACAGAATTTTGACATGAACTAAAAATCAAATATATTAACTGAAGCAATGTATTGTTTTGTAAATAACAACGTCGATTGCACTAGCCCTCTGTCAGCCTGTATGTTTACAGAAATAATCCCCGCAAATTTTTTCATCAATTGATATGAAACTATTTATAAAGACCACAGATTCGACAAATGAACTTGAGTGTGTCAGCGCTGCAGCCTGAAGTTTTTAGCCGACAGTTTTTCATACCGATAGCTAAACATGCTGGCAAAAGAACCGAGAATATTACTTTTTCTTTTTTTGTTACAGATCTGCGTATTAAAGAAATAAACTTCTGCTAAACCCCTTGTTTATTCACATAAAAATCAATATTTACACGTGATTCGTGTGGTTCTGGACCATTCACGATTAATTCCTATTGGATATGTGGGTTTTAAAAGTAGTCTCATGACAAGATGTGTTATCAGGAATTAGGAAATGTGTCAAAGACTAAAGAGAACACTCAGCAGTACATATCATTCATAATTGACAGTTGTTTACCCAGTGGCACCTCAATAAGTTTAAATGATAACGCAGTGAACGACCGACTAAGGCCTCACATTGATTTCTTGTCTATAATGCTCAGAGTATGTGCTAGCCAACATCAAGAAAACGAGATATATCCCACTTCTACGGAAAATTATCATTATACAAGGTCCGGTCAAAAGGTTTACGTCTGAAGGCGTTACTGCAGCGTATATGCAATGTAGCGCAACACCGATGCGAGTATATAAGCACCGACATGTAGGCGAGGGATTGATGTAACATTCGTGTCTTTCCGACGTGTATGTAGTAATTGCTGAAACGTGAACTATGACGACGCTATCACCAAATGCGTCCAAAGAGGAACAACGTGCTGTTGTTCTTTTCTTCTGAAGGTCAAACGCCGGTAGACATGCATCGGGGTATGAAGAGTGTGTATGGGGAAGCATGTCCGTGGAAAGCTACCGTTGTGGAATGGCACAACAATTTCCGTGCTGATCGCGACTCGGCACACGATCCCTGTCGACCTGCGAGGCCGGACTCATTTCAATGAACGGCAAATCTACTTCACTGGGGAAGGGTACCTGCGCCTCGCAGGAAATTGTGTAGGATTTTTCTTCGATGGTTGTTCTACAATGGCAGGCAGAGAGAGCAGTGTACAGGCCATTTTCCAGAAAGATATATTATCGATCCTCAGAATTTCTTTGCTCAAGCCGCAGACTCAACCTTGTGGGTAACGACGTAAACGCAGTGCCAGAAATTACGATTACTGTTGTCACTGTAAACGATGCTATAAACTTTTTTTGGAGAATCCACTACACACTGGAAATACGCTTCCAATTTATCACGAATGTGAGAGACGAGATAGTGTGAAAAAATATAAAATCGTCACAGTATTTTTTCAACATTTCCCAGACATTGTGAGAACCCTAGAGAAATTGTCTGCAAACGGAAATTATGCAACGAGAATATCTACGATCAGCTGCATTCAGCCATACCAAACCAGTGCTCATCTTACGTTTTCAGACAATAGGCAAGTACTCAGCAGTTATGGAATAGTACTTCACGCGATATAGGCAACGCCTGTATTATTCCTAATTAAGATTCAGTGTTTCTTCGGACATGAACTGCAGCGACTAAGTCGTTATGAAATATACGAAATGTATCCGCAGTTGTGAATATGGACAATCATCAGCTGTATAATGGAATGACGACAGTGAAAACTTGTGTCGGACCGACGCTCGATCCTTGATTTCCAGCGTATCTCCAGCCGTCGCCTTACCATTTGACTACCCTAGCACGATAAATGGCCACACCCGAACTTCCATATATGTCAACCATCAGACTACAACCTGTACTAGTACATCCATTATGTATATTCCCGTGGAGAGGAGACATTTCACTTGAAAGTCGCTTGCCCAGAATCGGCGGATAAATACGATAGTGCAGGGCCTGTGTTATACAGAATGGATGAAGACACATCGTAAAATGTAGAAGAAATTTCAGGTGTGCCCAAGGAAAGTATGTATGGGACCCTTCCTGTTCGCGGTGTGTTGTTGTGGTCTTAGTCCTGAGACTGGTTTGATGTACCTCTCCAAGCTACCCTATCCTGTGCAAGCTTCTTCATCTCCCAGCACCTACTGCAGCCTACATCATTCTGAATCTGCTTTGTGTATTCATCGCTTGGTCTCCCTCTGCGATTTTTACCCTCCACGCTGCCCTCCAATACTAAATTGGTGATCCTTTGATGACTCAGAACATATCCTACCAACCGATCCCTTCTTCTAGTCAAGTTGTGCCACAAACTCCTCTTCTCCCCAATCCTAATCAATACCTCCTCATTATTTATGTGATCTACTCATCTAATCTTCAGCGTTCTTCTGTAGCACCACATTTCGAAAGCTTCTATTCTCTTCTTGTCCAAACTATTTATCGTCCACGTTTCACTTCCATACATGGCTACACTCCATACAAATACTTTGAGAAGCGACTTCCTGACACTTAAATCAATATTCGATGTTAACAAATTTCTCTTCTTCAGAAACGCTTTCCTTGCCGTTGCCAGTCTACATTTTAAATCCTCTCTACTTCGACCATCATCAGTTATTTTGCTCTCCAAATAGCAAAACTCCTTTACTACTTTAAGTGTCTCATTTCCTAATCTAATTCCCTCAGCATCACCGAACTTAATTCGACTACATTCCATTATCCTCGTTTTGCTTTTGTTGATGTTCATCTTATACCCTCCTTTCAAGGCACTGTCCATTCCGCTCAACTGCTCTTCCAAGCCCTTTGCTGTCTCTGACAGAATTACAATGTCATCGGCGAACCACAAAGATTTTATTTCTTTTCCATGGGTTTTAATACCCACTCAGAATTTTTCTTTTGTTTCCTTTACTGCTTGCTCAATATACAGATTGAATAACATCGGGAAGAGGCTGCAAGCCTGTCTTACTCCCTTCCCAACCACTGCTTCCCTTTCATGTCCCTCGACTCCTATAACTGCCATCTGCTTTCTGTACAAATTGTAAATAGCCTTTCGCTCCCTGCGTTTTACCCATGCCACCTTCAGAATTTGAAAGAGACTATTCCAGTCAACATTGTCAAAAGCTTTCTCTAAGTCTACAAATGCTAGAAACCTAGGTTTGCCTTTCCTTAATCTTTATTCTAAGATAAGTCGTAGGGTTAGTATTGTCTCACGTGTTCCAACATTTCTATGGAATCCAAACTGATCTTCCCCAAGGTCGACTTCTACCAGTTTTTCCATTCGTCTGTAAAGAATTCGCTTTAGTATTTTGCAGCTGTGACTTTCAAAGCTGATAGTTGGGTAATTTCACATCTGTCAACACCTGCTTTCTTTGGGATTGGAACTATTACATTCTTCTTGAACTCTGAGGGAATTTCGCCTGTCTCATACATCTTACTTATCAGATGGTAGAGTGTGGTAGGACTGGCTCTCCCAAGGCTGTCAGTCGTTCTAATGGAATGTTGTCTACTCCAGGGGCCTTGTTTCGACTTAGGGTTTTCAGTGCTCTCTCAAACTCTTCACGCAGTTCCATTTCATCTTCATCTACCTCCTCTTCCATTTCCATAATATTGTCCTCAAGAACATCGCCCCTGTGTAGACCCTCTATATACTCCTTCAACCTTTCTGCTTTCCCTTCTTTGCATAGAACTGGGTTTCCATCTGAGCTCTTGATATTCATGCAAGTGGTTCTCTTTTCTTCAAAGGTCTCTTTAATTCTCCTGTAAGCAGTATCTATCTTACCACTCGTGAGATAACCCTCTACGTCCCTACATTTGTCCTCTAGCCATCCCTGCTTATCCATTTTGCACTTCCTGTCGATCTCATTTTTGAGACGTTTGTATTCCTTTTTGCCTGCTTCATTTACTGCATTTTTATATTTTCTCCTTTCATCAATTAAATTCAATATTTCTTCTGTTACCCAAGGATTTCTATTAGCCCTCGTCTTTTTACCTACTTGATTCTCTGCTGCATTCACTACTTCATTTTTCAAAGCTACCCATTCTTCTTCTACTGTATTTCGTTCCCCCATTCCTGTCAATTGTTCTCATATGCTCTTCCTTAAACTCTGTACAACCTCTGGTTTAGTCAGCTTATCCAGGTCCCATCTCCTTAAATTCCAACTTTTTTGCAGTTTCTACAGTTTTAATCTACAATTCATAACCAATAGATTGTGGCCAGAGTCCACATCTACCACTAGAAATGTCTTACAATTTAAAATCTGGTTCCTAAATCTCTGTCTTACCATTATATAATCTATCTGAAACTTTTATTATCTCCAGGGTTCTTCCATGTATACAACCTTCCTTCATGAATCTTGAACCAAGTGTTAGCTATGGTTAAGTTCTGCTCTGTGCAAAATTCTACCAGGTGGTTTCCTCTTTCATTTCTTGGCCCCAATCCATATTCACCTACTATGTTTCCTTCTCTTCCTGTTTCCTTCTCTTCTTTTTCCTCCTGTCGAATTCCAGTCACCCATGACTATTAAACTTTCGTCTCCCTTCACTACCTAAATAATTTCTTTTATCTCATTACACATTTCATCAATTTCTTCATCATCTGCAGAGCTAGTTGGCATATAAACTTGTACTACTGTAGTAGGTTTGGGCTTCGTGCCTATCTTGGCCACAATAATCCGTTCACTATGCTGTTTGTAGTAGCTTACCCACACTCCTATTTTTTATTCATTATTAAACCTACTCCTGCATTACCCCTATTTGATTTTGTATTTATAACCCTGTATTCACCTGACCAAAAGTCTTGTTCCTCCTGCCACCGAACTTCACCAATTCCCACTATATCTAACTTTGACCTATCCATTTCCCTCTTTAAATTTTCTAACCTACCTGCCCAATTAAGGGGTCTGACATTCCACGCTCCGACCCGTAGAACGCCAGTTTTCTTTCTTCTGATAATGACAACCTCTTGAATAATCCCTGCCCAGAGATCCTAATGGGGAACTATTTTACCTTCGGAATATTTTACCCAAGAGGACGCCATCGTCATTTAATCGTACAGTATAGGAGCATGCCCTCGGGAAAAATTATGGCAGTAGTTTTTCCTTGCTTTCAGCCATTCACAATACCACAACAGCAAGGCCGTTTTGGTTAGTGTTACAAGGCCAGATCAGTCAATCATCCAAACTGTTTTGCCCCTGCAACTACTGAAAAGGCTGCTGCCCCTCTTCAGGAACCACACGTTTGTCTGGCCTCCCAACAGATATCCCTCCATTGTGGTTGCACCTACGGTATCGTTGCGACACGCAAGCGTCCCCACCAATGGCAAGGTCCATGGTTATTGGGGGGGGGGGGGGGAGGGTGGCCTTCCTCTTCGTGTTGTATATTAATGATCTTGCAGACAATATTAATACACTACTGGCCATTAAAATTGCTACACCAAGAAGAAATGCAGATGTTAAACGGGTATTCATTGGACAAATATATTACACTAGAACTGACATGTGATTACATTTTCACGAAATCAGTACCCAGAACAAACACCTGTGGCTGTAATAACGGCCTTGATACCCCTGGACATTGAGCCAAACAGAGCTTGGATGGCGTGTACAGGTACAGCTGCCCATGCAGTTTCAACACGATACCACAGTTCATCAAGAGTAGTGACTGGCGTATTGTGACGAAACAGTTGCTCGGCCGCCATTGACCAGACGTTTTCAGTAGGTGAGAGATCTGGAGAATGTGGTGGCCAGGGCAGCAGTCAAACATTTTCTGTATCCTGAAAGGCCAGTACAGGACCTGCAACATGCGGTAGTGTATTATCCTGCTGAAACGTAGGGTTTTGCAGGGATCGAATGAAGGGTAGGGCCACGGTCGTAACACCTCTGAAATGTAACGTCCACTGTTCAAAGTGCCGTCAATGCGAACAAGAGGTGACCGAGACGTGTAACCAATGGTACCCCATACCATGACGCCGGGTGATACGCCAGCATGGCGAAGACGAATACACGCTTCCAATGTTCGTTCACCGCGCTGTCTTCAAACACGGATGCGACCATCATGATGCTGTAAAGAGAACCGGGATTCATCCGAAAAAATGACTTTTTGCCATTCGTGCACCCAGGTTCGTCGTTGAGTACACCATCGCAGGCACTCCTGCCTGTGATGCAGCGTCAAGGGTAACCGCAGCCACGGTCTCCAAGCTGATAGTCCGTGCTGCTGGAAACGTCGTCGAACTGTTCGTGCGGATGATTGTTGTCTTGCAAACGTCCCCATCTGTTGGCTCAGGCATCGAGACGTGGCTGCACGATCTGTTACAGCCGTGCGGATAAGATGCCTGTTATCTCGAGTGCTAGTGATACGAGGCCGTTGGGATCCAGCACGGCGTTCCGTATTACCCTCCTGAACCCATCGATTCCATATTCTGGTAACAGTCATTGGATCTCGACCGAGCGAGCAGCAATGTTGTGATACGGTAAACCGCAATCGTGATAGGCTACAATCCGACCTTTACCAAAGTCGGAAACGTAATGGAATGCATTCCTCCTCTGTACACGAAGCATCACCTGGCAACGCCGGTCAACTGCTGTTTGTGTATGAGAAATCGGTTGGAAACTTTCCTCATGTCAGCACATTGTAGGTGTCGGCACCGGCGCCAACCTCATGTGAATGTTCTGGAAAGCTTATCATTTGCATATCACAGCATCCTCTTCCTGTCGGTTAATTTGGCGCCTGTAGCATTTTATCTTCGTGGTGTAGCAATGTTAACGGCCAGTAGTGTAGTAGCATAAGGCTCTTTGCAGCTGATGCACTTATCTATATGAAGTACTATCTGAAAGAAGCTGGATAAATATTCAGTCAGATCTTAATAAAATTTCAATGTCTGCAGAGATTGGAAACTTGCTTTAAATGTTCAGAAACGTAAAATTGTGCACTTCATAAAACAAAAACAAATGCCTATGACTATAATATCAATGATTCATTGCTGGAATAGGTCAGCTCATACAGATACCTGGGTGTGACACTTTGCAAGGACATGGAACGATCAAATAGGCTCAGTCGTGTTTACAGCAGACGGTAGACTTCGGTTTATTGGCCGAACACTGGAGAAGTGCAGTCAGTCTGCAAAGGAGATGGCTTACAAACCACTCGTACGACCAGCCTGCGAATACTGCCGAAGTGTGTGGGACTCGTACCAGATAGAAATAACAGGGGATATTGAACGTATACAGAGAAGGGTAGCACGAATGTTCACAGTTTTGTTCAATCCGTGGGAGAGTGTCACAGAAATACTGTACGAACTGGAATAAAAAGACTCTTGAAGGTAGACGTAAACTATTCCGAGAACGTCTATTAACAAAGTTTCAGGAACCGGCTTTAAAAGATGACTCTAGGTATATCCTACAGTCTTGTACGTTTCGCTGACATAGGGATCGTGAGGATAAGATTAGAATAATAACTGCACACACAGAGGCATCAAACAATCATGCCATTCATCTCACGTGGTTTACAGAGTGTAGATGTAGAATTAGCTGTACAAATCCGAGAAAATTATCATTAAATGAAAATGTTATATTGTTATGAAAGTGCATTCTTATGTTTAAAATGTTAATTAAAACAGTCTTTCACCAGTTTTCTGTCGTATTTGTTAAGAAATTATGCCTCTTGTTCCTGCTCTCTGTTTCAAATGGTTGAAATGGCTCTGAGCACTATGGGACTTAACATCTGAGGTCATCAGTCCCCTAGACTTAGAACTACTTAAACCTAACTAACCTAAGGACATCACACACATCCATGCCCGAGGCAGGGTTCGAACCTGCGAGAGTAGCAGCAGCGCGGTTCCGGACTAAAGCTCCTAGAACCGCTCTGCCGCAATGGCCGGCCTCCCTGTTTCTTGAGACTAACATGACTCACTGCCAGTCTAGCTCAGGTCCTTGGTGCGGCTATGCGTGTGGTATAGATGGCAACAAACCGTGAGGATCGGATCACAATTTTGTAAGACCCACTCATCGTGACAAAGCAAAATGAGTGAAATAATTTGGCCCATAAGGTTTTCACAGTGCTCGGTAGCAGCACTCTTCGTGACGTACATTTACCCTAAGACAAGGAAATCGACTGTTTTTCCGAAGGTCATGTCGGTCTTACACCTGTAAATTTCGGTGTTTTCTGTGGGCTAGGGACAGGATCTGGTCGGTCAAGGATCATTTAATGCTTTTTAAATGTCCAACACTCAGCTGACAACCATCAAAAACTTTTATGCGTAGAGGAGACTGGGACACAGTGAGCAGTGGGGCACACTGACCAATTGATTATGTAAAATCTGTGGCTGTGAGGATACCATCATAGCTCTGCACATGTAGGCTACACCCTCTTAGCATCTAGAAGACTGTAAAAACTAGATGGCTGAATATTGCCGGAGTGTTGAAGTTGTGAGAGTCTAGTGGTTTACTATCTTGCTCTGCAAATTTTTCCACGTCTGTAGCAATTATTTGTACTTCCTCACACTATAGAAACCAAATATCAAGCCGGTAAGCTGTTACCACAGATATTGTCTCTTCATACTAAATTACATACAGAATTATAACATCTGCATGTGAGTGAATAAATATGTTCAGTTGAAGGGGTATGGGGCATAGTGAGCATTTTTTCTGCGTCACAGTGAGCATACACTGATGAGCCAACACATTATGACCACCTGCTTAATAAATTGTTAGTCCGTCTTTGGAACGAAATACATCACTGATTCCACATATCATGGATCCGACAGTTTGTTGGTAGGTTTGTGGAGGTATGTGGCATTATATGTACATGCAATTCGCGAAAATAACAGGCTGCTGATAAGAGTACGTGGTGATGGCACCCGATAGCGACCCTATGGGTTCCATAGGATTTACATCTGATGAATCTAGTCATCGAGACATCAACCTGGGTTGAGATAATGCTCCTCAAACCACTCTGGCTCCCAGGTACGGGCAATTATACAGCTGAAAGATGACATCGCCGTTTGGGAAGGCATCAAGTATGTACGGACGCACATAGTTCGCAGCTGTCAGCGTATCTTCGATTAGTACCTCAGATCCCATGTAAGCGCAGGAGAATGTCTCCCGTAACGTAATGCTGCTCCCACCAGCCTGAGTCCGTGCCGTGCTGCACTTTCGTGCCGCCGCTCACCTCGATGACGTCGTTTGAGGAGGCGCCTATCGACCGAGTGTAGCAAAAATGTAATTCACCCAAAGAGCCGACACGTTTCCATCGATCGACTGTCGAGTCGCGATGGTCCCGAGCCCGTTGGAATCGTAATTGACGATGTCGTTGGGTCAAGATGAGAACACGCAGGTGTGGTCTGTTACGAAGCTGCATGTTCACCAATGCTCGATGAACGGTGTGCTCCAAAACAATTGTGCATGCACCAGAATTGTGCTCTCTCTTCAGAGATGCCACAGACCACTTCTGTCCCACTTTAGAGAGCAGGCAAGCCTCCAAACACCATGTTCTGTGAAGAATCGTTGACGTCCGACCATTTAGCGTCTAGTTGTATTTTCACTGTCCTACATCTTTCCATAAATGCTCACGACAGTAGGAAGTGAACATTCGACCAGCTTCACTGTGTTTGATATTCTCGTTCACAGGGTCTGTGCACTAATAATATGCCCTTTGTCAACGTCGCTTGTCTCAATGGATTTCCGCACTAGCAGCCCATGCCTTCGCTAGGTTGATCCCCCGTCCGTGCCTGCTCCGCATATGTACTTTTGTTACCGCGTCACGCGCCACCGATGCCACCAGGCGGCATCCAGCGTTGCAGTGGGAAGTGATCATAATGTTTTGGCTTACCAGTGTACATGATGGAAATAAAAATGGTTTGCTACAGAGTGAGAGAAACTACTTTTGGTTTAGTACCTGCTGAAGAAATGATGAAGACTGTGAATAGTGTAATTCAAGCAGGCACGATAGTTCTGTCAGCAGCAAAACAATACAACACTCCTCGTCAGACTCTTGAAAGGTTAGTTATCCTCGTACTGTGACAGTAAAAAAGGTGCAGTAGTTGCAAATCTACCGGTAAATACTGATAATGACACCAACAGGACACACAAAACAGATACCAGCAACAGGCACCACTCCAGATGTAAGTCTGTCTGCGATTAGTAGCTGTTTATATACACACATAAAGAAAAAGTTTTGCATCACCCTGGTCTCCAGCACTCCTGAAGATAGACGTTGACTGTGGATATTGTATAATGTATTACAGACACAGTAGCCTTGAGTGTTCAGAGATGTTACTAAACCTGCCCAAAGATGTAAACAACCATGCATGAGCAGTGCCTATTAAGCCGAGGGGTTCCGACAACCGATCAGTTCCAGTCATTCCACAAGGAAGGAGGTACATGGCTTGTGTTGTACGTAGTTCAACCATGACTAGACGGTCAATACCGCAGTTCAATTGGGTCCGCATTGTTACTTTGAGCCAGGAAGGGCTCTCAACAAGAGAAGGCATATAGGAGTGAACCAAAGCGATGTTTTTCGGACATGGAGGAGATACAGAGAAAGAGGAACTGTAGATGACATGCATCGCTCAGGCCACCCAAGGGCTACTATTGCAGTAGATGACAGCTACCTACGGATTATGGCTCGGAGAAATCCTGACAGCAACGCCACCATGTTGCATAATTCCTTTTGTGCAGCTACAGGACGTCGTGATACGACTCAAACTGTGTGCAATAGGCTGCACGATGCACAACTTCACTCCAAACGTCCATGGCGAGGTCCATTTTTGTAACCACGACACCATGCAATGCGGTGCCAGCCGGGGTGGCCGAGCGGTTCTAGGCGCTAAATTCGGGGACCGCGTGACCGCTACGGTCGCAGGTTCGAATCCTGCCTCGGGCATGGTTGTGTGATGTCCTTAGGTTAGTTTGGTCTAAATAGTTCTAAGTTCTAGGGGACTGATGACCTCAGAAGTTAAGTCCTATAGTGCTCAGAGCAATTTGAACCATTATTATTATTATTATTATTATTATTATTATTATTATTATTATTATTATTATTTTGCAATGCTGTACAGATGGGCCCAACAACGTGCCGAATGAACCGCTCAGGATTGGCATCACGTTCTGTTCACCAATGAGTGTTTCCTATGCGTTCAACCAGATTATCATTGGAGACATCTACATCTAATGACTACTCTGCAATTCACATTTAAGTGCTTGGCAGAGAGTTCATCAACCACAATCATACTATCTCTCTACTATTCCACTCCCGAACAGCGAGCGGGAAAAACGAACACCTAAACCTTTCTGTTCGAGCTCTGATTTCTCTTATTTTATTTTGATGATCATTCCTACCTATGTAGGTTGGGCTCAACAAAATATTTTCGCATTCGGAAGAGAAAGTTGGTGACTGAAATTTCGTAAAAAGGTCTCGCCGCGACGAAAAACGTCTATGCTGTAATGACTTCCATCCCAACTCGTGTATCATATCTGCCACACTCTCTCCCCTATAACGTGATAATACAAAACGAGCTGCCCTTTTTTGCACCCTTTCGATGTCCTCCGTCAATCCCACCTGGTAAGGATCCCACACCGTGCAGCAATATTCTAACAGAGGACGAACGAGTGTAGTGTAAGCTGTCTCTTTAGTGGACTTGTTGCATCTTCTCAGTGTCCTGCCAATGAAACGCAACCTTTGGCTCGCCTACCCGACAATATTATCTATGTGGTCCTTCCAACTGAAATTGTTCGTAATTTTAACACCCAGGTACTTAGTTGAATTGACAGCCTTGGGAATTGTACTATTTATCGAGTAATCGAATTCCAACGGATTTCTTTTGGAACTCATGTGGATCATCTCACACTTTTCGCTATTTAGCGTCAACTGCCACCTGACACACCATACAGCTATCTTTTCTAAATCGCTTTGCAACTGATACTGGTCTTCGGATGACCTTACTAGGCGGTAAATTACAGCATCATCTGCGAACAATCTAAGAGAACTGCTCAGATTGTCACCCACGTCATTTATATAGATCAGGAACAGCAGAGGTCCCAGGACGCTTCCCTGCGGAACACCTGATATCACTTCCGTTTTACTCGATGATTTGCCGTCTATTACTACGAACTGCGACCTTCCTGACAGGAAATCACGAATCCACTCGCACAACTGAGACGATACCCCATAGCTCCGCAGCTTGATTAGAAGTCGCTTGTGAGGAACGGTGTCAAAAGCTTTCCGGAAATCTAGAAATACGTAATCAGCTTGAGATCCCCTGTCGATAGCGGCCATTACTTCGTGCGAATAAAGAGCTAGCTGCGTTGCACAAGAGCGATGTTTTCTGAAGCCATGCTGATTACGTGTCAATAGATCGTTCCCTTCGAGGTGATTCATAATGTTTGAATACAGTATATGCTCCAAAACCCTACTGCAAACCGACGTCAATGATATAGGTCTGTAGTTAAATGGATTACTCCTACTACCCTTCTTAAACACTGGTGCGACCTGCGCAATTTTCAAATCTGTAGGTACAGATCTATCGGTGAGCGAGCGGTTGTATATGAGTGCTAAGTAGGGAGCTATAGTATCAGCGTAATCTGAAAGGAACCTAATCGGTATACAATCTGGACCTGAAGACTTGCCCGTCTCAAGCGATTTTAGTTGATTCGCAACCCCTAAGGTATCTACTTCTAAGAAACTCATGCTAGCAGATGTTCGTGTTTCAAATTCTGGAATATTCCATTCGTCTTCCCTGGTGAAGGAATTTCGGAAAACTGCGGTCAATAACTCCGCTTTAGCGGCACAGTCGTCGGTAACAGTACCATCGGCACTGCGCAGTGAAGGTATTGACTGCGTCTTGCCGCTTGTGTACTTTACATACGACCAGAATTTCTTCGGATTTTCTACCAAATTTCGAGACAATGTTTCGTTGTGGAACCTATTAAAGGCATCTGGCATCAAAGTACGTGCCAAATTTCGAGCGTCTGTAAATTGTAGCCCATCTTCGGGATTTCGCGTTCTTCTGAACTTCGAATGCTTTTTCTGTTGCCTCTGCAACAGCGTTCGGACCTTTTTTGTGTACCACGGGGTATCCGTTCCATCTCTTACCAATTTATGAGGTATGAATATCTCAATTGCTGTTGCTACTATATCTTTGAATTTGAGCCACGTCTCGTCTTTAAATAAAATTATTTTGCGTTTGTTTCTGATGGATTTGGAAGAAATGGTATTGAGCCTGGCTACAACGACCTTGTGATCACTAATCCCTGTATCAGTCATGATGCTCTCTATCAGCTCTGGATTGTTTGTGGCTAAGAGGTCAAGTGTGTTTTCGCAACCATTTACAATTCGCGTGGGTTCGTGGACTAACTGCTCGAAATAATTTTCGGAGAATGCATTTAGGACAATCTCGGAAGACGTTTTCTGCCTACCACCGGTTTTTAACAAGTATTTTTGCCAACATACCGAGGATAGGTTGAAGTCCCCACCAACTATAACCGTAAGAGTGGGGTATTTATTTGTTACGAGACTCAAACTTTCTCTGAACTGTTCCGCAACTGTATCATCGGAGTGTGGGGGTCGGTAGAAGGAGCCAATTATTTACTTAATTCGGCTGTTAAGTATAACCTCCACCCACATCAATTCGCACGGAGTATCTACTTCGACTTCACTACAAGATAAACCACTACTGACAGACACAAACACTCCACCACCAATTCTGCCTAATCTATCTTTCCTGAACACCGTCTGAGACTTCGTAAAAATTTCTGCAGAACTTATTTCAGGCTTTAGCCAGCTTTCTGTACCTATAACTATATCAGCTTCTGTGCTTTCTATTAGCGCTTGAAGCTCAGGGACTTTTCCAGCGCAACTACAACAATTTACAACTAAAATTCCGACTGTTCCTTGATCCAAGCACGTCCTGTAATTGCCAAGCACCCTTTGACATTTCAGCCCATCCCGCACTTTCCCGAGGCCTTCTAACCTAAAAACCCGCCCAGTCCACGCCACACAGCCTCCGCTACCCGTGTAGCCACCAGCTGAGTGTAGTGAACTCCCGACCTATTCAGCGGAACCCGAAACCCCACCACCCTATGGCGCAAGTCTAGGAATCTGCAGCCAATACGGTCGCAAAAGCGTCTGAGCCTCTGATTCAGACCCTCCACCTGGCTCTGCACCAAAGATCTGCAGTCGGTTCTGTCAACGATGCTGCAGATGGTGAGCTCTGCCTTCATCTCGTAAGCAAGACCGGCAGCCGTCACCAAATCAGATAGCCGCTGGAATCCAGAGAGAATTTCCTCAGATCCAAAGCGACACAATTCATTAGTGCCGACATGTGCCACCACCTGCACCCTGTGCTCTTCATAGCATCCGGAAGGACCCTTTCCACATCAGGAATGACTCCTCCCGGAATGCACACGAAGTGCACACTGGATTTCTTCCCCTCCTTAGCCGCCGTATCCCTAAGGGGCCCCATTACGCGCCTAACATTGGAGCTCCCAAATACCAGTAAGCCCACCCTCTGCGATTGCCCGGACCTTGAAGGCTGAGAATGATCCTCTGAAACAGGGCAGGCAGCTGCATCTGGCTCAGCCAGAGACAGTGCCTGAAACCGGTTTGTCAGACGCACCGGGGAGGCTTTCTGATCAGCCTCCGGGGACGCCTTTCGCTGCCTGCCACGCCTTGGAACGACCTCCCAATCAACCACAGGCGAAGGCTCAGCCCCACTGCGGGCAGCAACCGGGGCAACCACAGCGGCAGACCGATCTGGGGACAGACGGGACGAGGTTGACATCCCCGTGATACCCAAGTCCGGCTCCCCACAGTGGTGCCCATTGGCAACAGCCTCAAGCTGCGCGACCGAAGTCAGCGCCGATTGCAGCTGTGAGAGAAGGGATGCCAAGTCAGCCCTCATCCG
>NW_026063056.1:0-65934 GCF_023897955.1 Schistocerca gregaria | reverse complement strand
AAACACTCGAGTTCACGAAGGAGCCACCAAACACAGATCCCAATTGTATGGCCTGATCGTAGCCGCCGGTGTGGGATTTGCACTGCCGCATTGTCGAAAAGGAGACAGTAGTTAGAGTGATGGGGCGAACAATGGACGTGGGCAGCATAGTTCGCTAACAGTTGTTGACGCCGAGTATGAAGCGGAGGAACCCCAGCCTCAGCAAGGAGGCTATGAACAGGGCTGGTGCGGAATGCTCCTGTCTTCTGTCGAACCCCACAATGGTGAACGGGGACCAGCAGTTGCAATGCTGAGGGCGACGCTGAGCCATACGCCACACTCCCATAATCCAGTCGGGACAGAAAGAGGGGTTTGTAGAGCTGCAGCAGCGTGTTACGATCTGCAGCCCAAGTTGTGTTGCCGAGGCACCGGAGTTCATTCAGATGCTGCCAGCACTGACGCTTGAGCTGACGAATATGTGGAAGCCACGTAAGCCAGGCATCGAACAGCAATCCCAGAAAACGGTAAGTGTCAACAACCCTGAGCATGGCACCCTGAAGATAGAGCTCAGGGTGGGGATGGGCAGTTCGACGCCGACACAAGTCTTCGCAGCAGAAAATTGAAACCCATGGGTTAGGACCCATGCCAGCGCCTTGCGTATGGCTCCCTGCAACCTACGTTCTGCAACCCGAATGGTGGAGGAGCTGAAAAAGATGCAGAAATCGTCGGCATATAACGTGTGTGTTTCTGCAAGGCCGTTAATGGCCACAAGGAAATGGGGCACACTCAATACAGAGCCATTTTCCTGGATATGAAGTGAACTATGGGATGTGCCAATTAAAACGCGGAATATCCGAACAGATAAAAAATTCTGAATAAAAATGGGGACAGAGACCCGGAGACCCAACCCGGGCAACGTGGCGAGAATATGGTGCCGCCACGTCGTGTCATATGCTCTGCAGAGGTCGAAGAAGATGGAGACGAGGCGTTGGCGCCTGGAAAAAGCAGTGCGGATTGCAGACTCAAGGAAGACCAAAGTATCAGTGGTGGAACGGCCCTGACGGAAGCCGCTCTGGCATGGAGCCAGAAGACCCCGAGACTCGAGCAGCCAACACAGCCGTCGACTCACCATACGTTCCAGTAGCTTGCACAGAGTATTTGTCAAGCTGATGGGCCGATAGCTATTCACATTAAGTGGGTCCTTACCAGGCTTCAGCACTGGAATGATGGTACTTTCTCGCCTCTGTGACGGAAAGACACCGTCGCCCCATATGCAGATGAAGATGGCAAGAACACATCGCTGACATTCCGGGGACAGGTGTTTCAGCATTTGATTGTGGATGCCAACTGGCCCAGAGGCTGTATCCGGGCACTGCGCCAGGGCGCTGTGGAGTTCCCACGAACTAAATGGGGCGTTATACGCCTCAGGGTGGCGAGAAGCAAAAGAAACCCGTTTGCCTTCTGTCCGGCGTTTTAGCGCGCGAAATGCAGGCGGGTAATTCCCCAACACAGAGACCCGAACATAGTGGTGCGCGAAATGCTCGGCTATTGCATCGGCATCGGTGGATACCGCCCCGTTGATGGGAAGCTTTTGACAATGTTGACTGGAATACTCTCTTTCAAATTCTGAAGGTGGCAGGGGTAAAATACAGGGAGCGAAAAGCTATTTACAATTCATACAGAAACCAGATGGCAGTTATAAGATTCGAGGGACATCAAATGGAGACAGCGGTTGGGAAGGGAGACTCGAGCAGCCAACACCGCTGTCGACTCACTAGACGTTCCAGGAGCTTGCACAGAGTATTTGTCAAGCTGATGGGCTGATAGCTATCCACATCAAGCGGGTCATTACCAGGCTTCAGCACCAGGATGATGGTACTTTCTCGCCACTGCGACGGAAAGACACCATCGCCCCATATGCAGTTGAAGATTGCAAGAACACATCGCTGACAGTCCAGGGACAGGTGTTTGAGCATCTGATTGTGGACGCCGTCTGGCCCAGAGGCTGTATCGGGGCACTGTGCCAGGGCGCTTTGGAGTTCCACAAACTAAACAGGGTGTTATACGCCTCAGGGTGGGGAGAAGCAAATGAAAGCCGTTTGCATTCCTCCCGGCGTTTTGCGAACGAAACGCAGGTGGGTAATTTTCTGATGCAGAGGCCTGAACATAGTGCTGCGCGAAATGCTCGGCAGTTGCATCGGCATCGTTGGATAGCGCCCCGTTGATGGTAAGCCCTACGACACCTGTAGAGTGCTGCAATCCAAAGATGCGACGAATCTTCATCCACACCTGGGAGGGTGAGGTACGGGAACCAATGGTGGAAACGTACCTCTCCCAGCACTCCTGTTTCCGCCTCTGGATGAGCAACCGTGACCGAGCACGTAGACGTTTGAAGAAAATGAGGTTCTCCAAAGACGGGTGCCGCTTATGTCGCTGAAGGGCCCGCCGACGTTCTTTAATGGCTTCAGCGATCTTAGGGGACCACCAAGGCACTGACTTTCGCCGGGGACACCCTAACGAAAGAGGAATGGTGCGTTCCGCAGCGGAAACAATAGCTGCAGTCAGTGTCTCAACCGCCACATCGATGGTACCGTGGGGGAGAGAGTCAACAGTGGCAGCAGAGGAGAACGTTTCCCAGTTTGCTTTGCTAAATGCCCATCTAGGCAAGTGGGCATGGGAGCGACGCTGGGGTAGTGAAAGGAAGATGGGAAAATGGTCACTACCACACAAGCCGTCATGGACTCTCCAGTGGACCGATGGTACAAGCCGTGGGCTGCACAACGACAGATCTTTGGCCGAGAACGTGCCATGCGCCACACTGAAATGTGTGGCGGCGCCAGTGTTTAAGAGACAGAGGTCGAGTCTGGAGATCAGATTCTCGACAGTAATCTTCGTTCCACCCCACAAAGGACTGTGAGCGTTAAAATCCCCCAGGAGAAGAAAAGGCGTGGGAAGTTGGGTGACAAATGCAGGAAGTTCGGTCAGGGAGACTGTACCACGTGGAGGGAAATAGACACTGCAGACGGTTATGTCCTGACAGCCACAGCTTCCAATGATGTTTGAAATGGCACAGGAGCACTATATGCAGAGGTAAGGACATACACGCAGGCTCCACCTGACACACAATTGTAAGTGCTACCGTTGCAGTAATAACTCCTGTATCCACGAAGGACAGGGGTCCGCATTGCGGGAACCAGCAGAGGTCATGCTTAGAAGCTGTCGTAGCTCAAGGAGATGGCTAAAATAACCACCACAATTCCACTGGAGGATTGTACAAAGCGTGTCCTGTGGGGGAATTAAGACACTGAAAAAGCAAATTACCTCACAGTGTCACATGCTGCCATTGACTGAGTGACTGACGTCGCAACCGCCATCGTTTCTGAGACGGCGAGATCGAGGTAATAAGGGGACAAAGAGCTCGACTGCATCCTCAGAGGCTGAGCTGACAGGAAGCGGTGGCGCGGGAACCACTGGGTCCTTAGGCTTCTTGGAGAACTTCCTCTTCTCTCTCTTGTCTTTGGGAGGAGAGTTCACATGCCGGGAGACCTTTCCTGACGCATTGTCAGGAACAGAGGAAGAGCGTGAAGCCCTTCGACCAGCAGCTGGTGGCTTCCTCAGCCACTGGCTAGCGTCTAGCGAGACACTGGTAAAATCCTTGGAAGGGGCTCCACCAAGGGACGCCTTCCGAACGAGTGAGGCCTGAGGAGGCTGTTGCCTCTCTGGCTGAGCAGCCAGAGGAGGCTGGTGCCTTCCCAGCCAAGCAGCTGGGAGAGGTTGTTGCATCTCCGGCTGAGCAGCCTGAGTAGGCTGTTGCGTCTTCAGCTGAGAGCCAGGGAGTGATGTCCCCAGTTGTTCGGGGTCCACTGCTCCCAAATTTGGTGTTTTGGGGGCAGTGGAAGAGAGTGTGGCACCTACCAGCAGTGGGGCAGGCGTAACTTTACTGTTCTGTGGGCCAACTGAGAAGGGAGTCTTTGCAGGAACTGGTGGCGGCAGAGTTGCAGCAGCATAACTCCTCAACATAGATGTGGGGTTGAGCCACTCCAGCTTCTTCCTTGCCTCTTGGTAAGTTAAACGGTCCAGGGTCTTAATTTCTTGTATCTTCCGCTCTCTTTGGTAGACTGCACAGTCTGGCGAGCAGGGAGAATGATGATCCCCACAGTTAACACAGGTGGGAGGCGGAGCACATGGAGCATTAGGATGTGAAGGTCATGACACGTGGGGCTGGCAGTGCATCTGGAGGACATATGTCTGAACTTCGAGTACTGGAAGCATCGCATAGGGGGCGGGACATAGGGTTTGACATTGCACCGGCAAATCATGACCTTGACCTTCTCAGGCAAGCAGTCACCCTCAAAGGCCAGGATGAAGGCACCAGTAGCGACCCTATTATCCTTCGGCCCCCTAAAGACGGATAAAGTGCACACCTCGTCATGCCAGGTTCTCCCATAGCTCATCATCAGACTGGAGCAGAAGATTTTTATGAAAAATAATCCACTGGACCAAATTTAATGACTTATGAGTAGTGATGGTAACAGGGATGTCACCGAGCTTTTCACAGGCGAGTAATGCCTGGGACTGTGCAGATGAAGGTGCTTGTATTAGAATGGCCCTGCTCCTCATTTTGGAAAGAGACGCCACATCTCCAAAATTATCTTCGATATTGTGCACGAAGAAAAGAGGCTTAGTTCCAAAAAACGAAACCCCATCAGTTCTGCTGCACACAAGGTATTGCGGTGAATACGGCTCCTGTGTGTCCGCAACCCTACGTTCCTCCCATGGTGTGGCTAGGGAAGGGAACGATTTCGGGTTATATGTCACAGCATTAAATTCCACCTTACAACGCTTAGAGACATTGGCGGTCGGGCGACCACCAGAGTGGTCATTGTGGGGCATCCACCCCGATGCCACCCACTCCAACCATGGGCTCTCCCCACGGGCGCCACCCAGCCACTGGAAAGGCCACCTGGCAGGATGGCCGTTGCCGGGAGTCCTGATGCCCCAGAGAGACAGGCATCTACTCCTTGGCTTACGTGGGGAGGTGTCAGCTCAGGCATCGGCAATATGATCCCTGTGTTGTCAGGGAGCTACAACCTAGAGGGTACATGACGACCCCACCACAACGGGCTGGCTACCGTGCTGAATTTCAGGTGCCATGGGAAGTCCATATGTATTGTGGGTGGAGATAGTGATGCACTAATGATGTGACTTACACAATCCATCAGGGGTGTATGCGCAAAATAAGGGATGGAAGGTGTAGTTACGACGCCAAGACGATAAAGAGTGCCAAGGTCTAGGGGCACAGAGGACTGATGGTGCACCACGTAAGGTGTCCTTCCCCAAAAGGCTCGTACTTCTGTTGAATTTGGAAAAATGGAGGTCAAACCCCAATTGACACCATCACATTAAAGGCCGAAAACAGTTGACATTCCTTTTAGTCGCCTCTTACGACAGGTAGGAATATCACCGACTTATTCTTATCCCCAGACCCGCAGGGGTGAGGGGCTGGAGGGCTCACACGCTGATGTGTGGGTCCGTGCATTCTATAGCTTTTATTTAAATAAATTCCTTTAACTTGACTTTTTTTCGATTTTTAAGGTATGTTAAAGATTGATGACAGTTGATTTCCTATTTATTGTAAACATTATCACACGACTTCACACCGATAGTAGCAATTGTTTCAGTTTACAGATATTACAAATTTTCAACTTATAGCTTGGATATGTTATATACTAATCTGCACACACATTTCTACGGGTAAGACGGAAATGTATATCAGCAAAGTCTTCCAATATTTTACATAGGACATCCACCACGTGAGGAGGATAACGGGCAAACTGGGGACCAGATACATTAATACAGGGGGTCAAATTTCTGGAATTAACGAGATCATTCATTTCCTCACACAATCCGAAGCTGGAAATAAAAGAATTAGTACAAATATTCAAATACCTCTCTTCCATGCGTGAACATTGAGACAGACGCACTGAGGGCACGTCTGCTCACTTACCCATCTTCTGTAACACCTCTAGAAAATGGCGGGCACCCGGAGGTCTTCCTGGGCCCCGGTGGAGGTGGTGGTCAAACCACTTGGCCGTGCCCAACCTGTCCACCCCAAATCTTGTGACATTGGAAAGTCTTTGACTTTTACCTGCCTGTGCTGTCTCCCTGATCCCCTAGCCAGGAGTAAGGTTGGCACTACTATACTACAGGACTACTTCACAACAAAGATTTGGCCACGCTTTACGGAAAGGTGTGAGGAGGTTTAGGAAAGTTCATGTGCAGATTCACATCCACGTACAAGAAATTCATAATACACGACACATATAAATACGTATTATGAAGCCTGACGCATTTCTTTCCACCCGTCCACATGTGTTCTGTTGCACCCGCGGCCGGGCACATCGTGTAATAAAATTGGCTGCGGAGCCGCCTCTGTTTCAATTCCCGGTGCGAGCGAGCAGCGAAACATGCTGCTATAGAGCGGAAACTACTGTACCGTTTCACTATGTTATACGAGATATTTCAGGTCCTTTCGTATTAACCGACAATCAGTAATACCTATAGATGTATATGATATGAGACTGATGGAGTTACAAAAACCGAAAACCGGTTATGGCAGATAAAACAATTCTAGTGGAGCTCTTGGCGTACTGAAGATGTCTTTTAATAAACACGTGTAACATACTTTTTGAAACCCCGTCGCGTGTGTGAGAAATAAAACAAAAAGTATTACTATCTTAGACCAAGGGGAAACCGTGACCTGATCAAGGAGTCCAGTTTAAGAAGGTATGAACTGATGGCAGATTTCGAGTGTGGCGCAGACCGTACTAAGACACTGACCAAAGTTGTCCTTTGCAGGCTGGTGGTGGCTCCATAACGGTGTGGGCTGTGTTTACATGGGACGAACTGGATCCTCTGGTTCAACCGGACTGATCGTTGACTGGAAATGGCTACGTTCGGCTGCCTGGAGTCAATTTGCAGCCATTCTCAGGCTTCAGTTTTTATGATGACAATGCATCATGTCGCTGGGCCACAATTTTTCGCTAATGGTGTGAAGAACACTCTGCATAATTCGAGCATTGAACATTTGTGGGACATAATCGGGGGTTCAGTTTGTGAACAAACTCCTACAGCGGCAACTCTTCCGCAATTACAGACGGCTGTATAGGCAGTGTTGCTCAATATTTCAGCAAGGAACTTCCAGCAATCTCTTGAGTCCATGCCACGTCCAGTTGCTTCACTACGCCACACGACATTAGGAGGTGTCCCATGATTCTTGGACAACAACCATCGGTGACCATGCAGCTCGTTAGAATGAAATTACAATGAACTGACTACCCTTAGCCGCTTACAGGCGTTGACATAATGGGCAACTGTCCCCGCGGACGTATGTCAACGCCTGTAAACGGCTAAGGGTGTTCAGTTCATTGTAAGTTCCGATTTTTTAAAGAAATTCAGTTACCATTAAACCTGCTAACTGAGGAGTTAAAATTGCTCTCTCCAAAAAGAGATGGGCCCATGAGGGAAGTCCTGCAAACTACAAGTAATATTTGAAATTTAAAAAAAATATTATCTGTGGGAAACTGCACACAGAGTAATAGCACAGTTTGAAATTTAACAAAATAATAAAATGGTGCACGTTTAAAACAAAGTGGTAGTTCTGTCGTGTGTTTTCTTGGTCATATTTGTTGTAGTGACGACTGAATAGATTAAAATAAAAAATAGCCTATTATTCCTAGCGGACATAACTGAAGAGGAAATTCAGAAATATGTCTTTATTAGTGCCCCGAATTTTATTGCGTCAGCTCGTGATATAATATATTGGCGTATTTTAATTTATTAATCAGTTATTGCAAAAAAGTGACCATAAACACACGACAAAACTAGATCTTTGTTTCAAATGTCCGCCATTTTATTATTTTGTTAAGTTTAAAAAATGTATGCTATTACTCTGTGAGTAATAGTCTATAGATTTAAAAAAACGTTCAAATGGCTCTGAGCACTATGGGACTTAACATCTGAGGTCATCAGTCCCCTAGAACTTAGAACTACTTAAACCTAACTACCCTAAGTACCTGACACAAATCCGTGCCCGAGGCAGGATTCGAGCCTGCGGTTCCGGACTGAAGCGCCTAGAACCGCTCGGCCAAACTGGCCGGCCTCTATAGATTAAGAAAATTGTTTTTTATTTCGCATAAGATTTACAGACTGCAGGACTTGGAATCATGGATACACTGCATACTGGACAGAGCAACTTTAACACCTCGGATGGGGCAGTGGGGTGCTTAACGATGATTGAATTTCTTTAAAAAGTCAGGAATTGTTGTCAGAGGATCAGTAAATAACGTCCAAAAACATTGACGTTGATTGCTTCATTCTCATTTCCAAATAACTTGTAAAAATTGCTTATATTATTGGCTGGCTGAGAAGACCCTTAAACGCTTAAGCGAGCGCTGCAATTAGCCTACTATAGTCCGAAACTGGCAAAGAAGGATCTCGAAAAATCGATGGACTGATTAGGCAAGGAACAAGGAGGTCCTGCGCAGAATCGGAACACATTGACAAGGAGAAGGAACAGGATAATCGATATCTATTAAGACGTGAGAGAATGACTTCCATGTTACTAGAGGAAGTGGTAGAGGTGAAAAACTGTAGAGGAAGACAGAGACCGGAATACACCCAGCAAAAAACTGACGACGTAGGTTGCGAGTGCTACTCTGAGATGAAGAGGTCGGCAGGGTAGAGCAATTCGTGCCGGGCCGCATCAAACCAATCACAAGACTGATGCCTCAAAAAAAAGTCTTTGCGATACCTACAGGAGCAATACGCAACAGCTGTGGACTATTCGCAGAGTGTCGTGTACATAGTTCTGCGTAGTCAGTGCGTTCACAACTTTCCCACTAGAGCGCGCCCCACTAAGCACAACACCAGTGCGTTCACAACTTTCCCACTAGAACGCGCCCCACTAAGCACAACAGTGCAGGCGCAGCGCTCGTCTGTCTCTGCACTACGAGATGGCGCTGCCTTAGAGATGGACCAAATTCTGCTTCGGCCGATTCGGGTATTAATATGTAACGCAGCCAATGAGATTGCTGCTAATGTAGAACCTTTTTTCCTCATAGATCACACTCGTGCAGTGATACCTGAACGTGCGAGATATTATAACGAGTGTACAGACCTCCGATTACTCAGTCTGCATTAGTCTATAGCCAAGTTTCAGTCTGTGCCTACTAAGATTGTCATATTCCTGTACATAGCCATGAAGATAAATGAATAGACACTTTATCAAGTATCAGAGATATGTGAGAATAAGATTAATATACCAAGACCCAGGGAACTTCAGATTGTCAATTGTATACAGCATCCAGAATCAAGTTACGTAAAATCTATGAATTTCATTATTTCAATAAATGTGTGTGAAAATTAATAAAGTTCTGTTTAAAGTTGGTCACTGTCAATCTGCTACTCTAAGCGTGCAAGTGGCATTTCTATCGTTTGACCTAACGGCAGAAGATAAACTCGCCACGATAAGACCGCGAGACATATTGCTGACACTCGCCTACTTCGTTAGAGCGACAAGTCAAATAATCTGATGGTGTGTGTACCGCAGGTCTTACAGTACGCACACCACACAGAGTCATCAATGAATGGTGGTTCTTACAACTTCGTATGTAGGCTTTGGCGGATGCCAGTTCGTGTCCTTCCCCGACTATTTGGGATACGCGCCATCGCGCCACCTGGTGTAGTAGCTCTGTACTCCACGGAGTGTTTGACGTTCTTTGTGCGCTCGTTTCCATGGTGGCGCTAATGGTGGGCGCGAGGTGTGGTACTACACGCTTGGGCTGAGTCTCACTTCCCTGCCGCCCATGGTTACGAGCGTACCGTGGGCCAGGGTTGTGGATTCAGCTAGCTCGACCGTACTCTGGTGTCGCTAAGCACGTCGTGTTATGTAGAGTCCTGTTGCTCTCTGTTTCTGGTGGTTGCACGAACCACAGTCGAGGTACAGGCTTGCGCAATTTGTAGCCAAGAGTAGTCGGTCGCTCCTTGTTGTGTGTACCTTCACCGTTGTCGGCAAGGTGCTTAGTGGAGCAGTAAGGCGGTGAAGTACGGCTCTAAAACGTTTTCTTCGAGTTATAAGAAGATAACTCCCGATATAGCACGCCGCCGTCGAGAAGTTGTGTGGTGCTGCCGTTGTAAAGCAACGTCGGTTGTTTAGGTCTGTTATTTTCGGGGGAGTCTTATAGTGCGTAGCTGCCGTCGTAAAGTGACGGGAACGCCCGTTACTGATTTACTGGTCATCTCGCAAAAACGTGGTACTTGTCTGTTTCCTGTCTTGCTGCTGGTATCGGGTTAATCAGAAAGGGAACAACTTGTGGCCTGCCTCTGTGATACTGTTTCCGGAATGGTGATACCTAACGAGTCCCTGTGGTTTGTTGTCAGGGGGTCAGACTGTTCCCGACAGTGCACTCGTTGTGAGATCAGTTTTGTTTGTAACTGGTATTGGTTTCGTTGAGTTGATTTTAAAAGCTTTCATAGTGTTGTTTTTCTGTCTTTTGTGTCGGTTGTTACTGCAGAGCGCGTTTTTGTCAAGTAGGGCGCTTCGCTTATGTAGAAAAGTGAAGTAAGTGATCTTACTCAAGTGTGCCTGACGTAAAGTACTGATCTGAATACGGTCGTACTATCTTTGTGGTTACGTTTATCTACATTTACACGATTAATCTACTATCCACTATTAAGTACGTGGCAGAGGGTTCATGTAACCATTTTAAAGCTATTTCTCTACCGTTCCACTCTTATTTCGCTTGGTTGATGATCATGATGATTTCTCCCTATTTATGTAGGCACCAAGAAAACATTTTCACACTCTGTGGAGAGAGTTGTTGATTGAAATTTCTTGAGAAGGCCCTGTCGCAGCGAAAAACTCCTTTGTTTTAATGGCTGCTACCGGAATTTGTGCATCGGCATCTGTAACTGATTTTGTGATTCTGTGGGCTACTAGACAGCCTATATAGCAGTAACTGAGCATACGACTTACGACCTTGGCCAGACATACTTTTTATAAGTATAGTAAGTCCTTAAAATTTTGTTACTAAAGCCTTAGTTCTGCTTCTCCTGACTGTTTAGAGTTCGTTGATGGTGTTTAAGCCACTTGCCGCCCTCCAAGTCTGTCACAGACAAGCACATATTGTTAAGTTGTTGGGTTCCTGATGTTGGTGCCGCATACGAGAGGCCATAAGAATAGGTCAATTATCTGTTTATTGAACATTAAACCCCTGTGTCTATGTTAAAGGAACTTTAAATTTCTCATTGTTGGTTCCAGCACCGCGTATTTAGTCAACTGCTTGACGAAAGTAGTAACTGAGGTCGCAGTTTCAGAAGTCCAGCTGTGGCTTGTTTCAGTTTCAGCCAGGGTCAGGTCTCACCAGCAGGTTCTGTGGGACACCTCCCCCCCCCCCCCCACCCCGCCCCTGAGATTCTACTGAGATTCAGAATTCCGCCAGCAGGGCCAAGAGGGCGTCTTCAGTCTCTCCACCACCTAGTGGGTGTCGGGCGGCGGTCATCCTGGAGAGCTTCATGAAACTGTTCAAGGAGATTTCATTTAATTCAGCGTGGACAATTAATACCCCGTCCTCTACTTCCATCGAGATTAGGTTGAAGGGTAACTGTAGACCTCTACTTTACGAGACCAGTTTCATCATCACCTCGGTGACACTTCTTTCTGTGTTTCAGCATCCCCTGTGGGTCCTATCTGGTATGGGTCCGGCATACTTCAACAATATTTTACTCTGTGTCACATGAGTGTTTCGTAAACTCGTCCTTTTCTTTCACTTAAAATGGGGTTTTGCATTTCATACCTCCTGCAATCACGTATTTGTATGGGGTGAAAGAGTCTAGTTTTCACTGAGTGCCATTCTAGTCACAGAATACCCGTTTTATGAATTTTGTGACGTGCTCAGTTTTACATTTCTGAACAATATCAAATGTTATCAATTTCTGACAAAACACTGTGCACCTCTTTTCAACAGTACTTGGTTACACATTGTGTCGTGTGCAAAATGCCTGAGGTTACAATTAGTATTGTCTAACAGCTATCTTTGACTCGAGGACGTCAGGGAAACGTTGGAAGATCTGAAATGCTACAGGGTGCTAGACTGTTGCAGATGGGTTCAAGCTGAGACCAGTGAAACAAGCAAATAATCACAATAAAAAATTGTTTCCCCATCACAGTGTGTTAAGACACAGTACATCGCCATGTACTGACGCTGTTGGAAGCCAGCGAGTCCACTCCAACTCAGGAAACCAAAGACAACTGTAGACCCCCCTGCGGCTTCGGGGGTATGAATAGGCCCGCAGTATTCCTGCCTGTCGTAAGAGGCGACTAAAAGTAGTCTCAAACGTTTCGGCCTTATGTGATGGTCCCCTGTTGGGTTTGACCTCCATATCTCAAAATTCTTCCGAAGAGCGAGCCGATTGGAGACGGGCGCCTTACTTGGTGCATTGTGTCCAACTTGCTATCAGACCTTTCGCCAGCTTGTTTGTTGTTGCATTGCAGTGCTGCCCACTCACCATCTTTTGGGCATGGATACGTTCCTGCGTGCACTTTCCACCTTGCACTGTGCAGTGTCACCTTCTGCACTGACGACGACCATGGACCGCATGTCACCTAACATCCAGCATGGTAGCCAGTCTGTTGTGGTGGGGCCGCCATGTCCCCTGTTGGTTGTAGCCCCCTGACAACACAGGGATTGCTCTACTGATGCCTGCGCCGTTAACTCCCCATGTATGCCAAGTAGTAGATGCCGATCTCCCTGGGGCATCAGGACTCCCGGCAATGGCCATCCTGCCAGGTGGCTATTGCTGCAGCTGGGTGGCGCCCATGGGGAGGGCCCTTGGTCAGAGTAGGTGGGATCAGGGCGGATGACCCGCAATGAAGCGTGGTACTTCACCTCTCGCTGGCGGCCTGCCGCCAGCAGTCTCTAAGCGTTCCAAAGCTCACTTTAAGGCTAATGTGTATGACCCCAAATCGTTCCCCTCCCTGGTCACACCATGGGAGGAACGAAATGCTATCAATGACAGCGAGAGGCATTCGCCCCAGTATCTCGTCTGGACCAGAGCTCACGAGGAATCGCTTGTGTCTGGGAAGCCTCACTTCTTTGTAAAGCATTTAGAGGACAAGTTCGGGGAGGTGGAGGGTTTGTCCAAATTGCGGTCAGGGTCAATCTTAATAAAAACAGCATTCTCTGCCCAGTCACGAGCCTTGCTCTCTTGTACAAAGGTGGGGGATGTTTCTGTTACTATCACCCCGCTTAAAAGCTTAAATATGGTCCAGGGCATTATTTTCCACAGCGATGTTCTGTTACAGTCCGATAACGCGTTGCGCATCAACTTAGTGCGATGAGGTGACCATTTCGTCCGGCACGTCCGACAGGGTCCAAGGAGTCATCAAGTTGCCACTGGTGCCTTCATCTTGGTCTTCGAGGGTGACACATAACCTGAGAAGGTCAAGGTGATAGTCTACGACTGTGATGTCAAGCCATATATCCCTCCCCCGATGCAGTGCTTCAAGTGTTGGAAGTTCGGCCATATGTCTTCCCGCTGTGCTTCCAGCCTTATATGTCGCGATTATGCTCGTCCATCCCATCCTGATACTCCATGTGCTCTGCCTCCCATCTGTGTCAACTGTGGAGAGCACCATCTCTCTTCCTCGATCCCCCCTGCAGGTCCGGGGTTAAGAATAGGCCCGTGGTATTCCTGTCTGTCGTAAGAGGCGACTGAAAGGAGTCTCAACTGTTTCGGCCTTTAATGTGATGGTCCCCATAGGGGTTTGACCTCCATTTTTCCAAATTCAACAGAAGTACAAGACTTTTGAGGAAGGACAACTTACGTGGTGCCCCATCAGCTCTCTGTGCCCTAAGGCCTTGGCACTCTTTATCGTCTTGGCGTCGTAACTGCACCTCCATCCCTCATTTTGGGCATTCACACCTGATGGATTGTGTAAGTTCACCATTAGTGCATCACCATCTGCATCCACGATACCTATGGACTTCCAATGGCACCAAAAATCCAGCACGGTAGCCAGCCCATTGTGGTGGGTTCGTCATGTAGCCTCTAGGTTGTAGCTTCCTGACAACACAGGGATCATACTGCCGATGCCTCAGCTGACACCTCCCCATGTAAGCCAAGTAGTAGATGCTCGTCTCTATGGGGCATCGGGACTCCCAGCAACGGCCATCTGCCAGGTGGCCTTTGCTGTGGCTGGGTGGCACCTGTGGGGAGAGCCCCTGGTCGGAGTGGGTGGCATCGGGGCGGATGCCCCGCAAAGAAGCGGGTGACGTCTCAATCTGTTGGTCACACGACCACCAACGTTTTAAGCGCGGTAAGGTAGAATTTAATGCTGTGACATATAACCCCAAATGGTTCCCTTCCCTAGCCACGCCATGGGAGGAACATAAGGCTGCTTACAGACAGGAGCCATATTCACCGCGTTACCTTGTGTGCAGCAGAACCGATAGGGACTCGTTTTTGGGGACTAAGCCTCTCTTCTTTGTTCGCAATCTTGAAGATCCGTTTGGGGAAGTGACGTCTCTTTCCAAAAGGAGGAGCCGGGCCGTTCTGATACAAGCAGCTTCATCTGCACAGTCACGGGTATTACTCGCCTGTGAGAAGCTCGATGACATCCCCGTTACCGTCACTCTGCATAAGTCCTTATATTTGGTCCAGGGGATTATCTTTCATAAATATCTTCTGCTACAGTCTGATGATGAGCTACAGGAGAACCTGGCACGCCGAGGTGTGCACTTTGTCCGTCGTGTCTTTAGGGGGCCCAAGGATAATAGGGTCGCTACTGGTCCCTTCATCCTGGCCTTTGAGGGTGACTGCTTGCCTGAGAAGGTCAAGGTTATGATTTGCCGGTGCAATGTCAAGCCCTATGTTCCGCCCCCTATGCGATGCTTCCAGTGCTCGAAGTTCGGACACACGTCCTCCATATGAACTGCCAGCCCCATGTGTCGTGATTGTGGACGACCTTCACATCCTAATGCTCCATGTGCACCGACTCCCACCTACGTTAATTGTGGGGAGTATCATTCTCCTTGCTCGCCAGACTGTGCAGTCTACCAAAGAGAGAGAGCAGAAGATACAAGAAATTAAGACCCTGAACAGTTTAACTTACCAAGAGGCAAGGAAGAAGCTGGAACTGCTCAATCCCACATCTATGTTGAGGAGTTACGCTGCTGCAACTCTGCCGCCACGTTCCTGCAAAGACTCCCTTCTCAGTTGGCCCACAGAACAGTAAAGTTACGCCTGCCCCACTGCTGGTAGGGGCACTCTCTCTTCCACTGCTCCCAAAGCACCTGATTTGGGAGCAGTGGACCCCAAACAACTGGGGACATCCCTCCTCGGCTCTCAGCCGGAAAGGCTCCAGCCTCCTCTGGCTGCTCGGCCAGAGAGGCAACAGCCTCCTCAGGCCTCACTCGTTTGGAAGGGGTCACTTGGGGGAGGCCCTTCCAAGGATTTTACCAGTGTCTTGCAAGACGCTAGCCAGTGGCTGAGGAAGCCACCAGCAGTTGGTCGAAGGGCTTCACGCTCTTCCTCTGTTCCTGACAATGCGTCAGGAAAGCCCTCCCAGCATGCAAACCCTCCTCCCAAAGACGAGAGAGAGAAGAGGAAGCTCTCTAAGAAGCCTAAGGATCCAGTGGTTTCCGCGCCACCGCTTCCTGTCAGCTCTGAGGATGAGGTCGAGCTCTTTACGTCCCCTGATGACCTCGATCTCGGTGTCTCAGAAACGATGGCAGTTGCGACATCAGTCACTCAGTCGGAGGCAGCATGTGACTTTGTGAAGTAATTTGCTTTTTCTGTGCCTTCATGCCCCTACAGGACACGCTTTGTACAATCCCCCAGTGGAATTGTGTCGGTTATTTTAGCCATCTCCCTGAGTTACAACAGCTTCTAAGCATGACACCTGCTTTCTGCATTGCCCTACAGGAAACCTGGTTCCCGGCAATGCGGACCCCTGTCCTTTGTGGATACAGGGGTTATTACTGAAACCGTAGCACTTACAATTGTGTGTCACGTGGAGCCTGTGTGTATGTCCTTACCTCTGTATATAGTGTTTCTGTGCCCCTTCAAACATCATTGGAAGCTGTGGCTGTCCAAGTAAGGACTACCCAGGACATAAGCATCTGCAGTGTCTATCTCCCTTCACGTGGTGCAGTCTCCCTGACCGAATTGGCTGCACTTGTCGACTAACTCCCCACGCCTATTCTCTTCCTGGGGAATTTTAACCCCCACAGTCCCCTGTGGGGTGGACCGAAGGTTACTGGCCGAGGCAGAGAGTTCGAGAATCTCATCTCTTAACTCGACCTCTGCCTCTTAAACACTGGCGCAGCTACTCATTTCAGTGTGTCCCATGGCACGCACTCGGCCATAAATCTGTCGTTGTGCAGCCCTGGGCTTGTACCATCGGTGCACTGGAGGGTCCATGACGACTTCTGTGGTAGTGACCATTTTCCCATCTTCCTTTCACTACCCCAGCGTCGCTCCCTTGAACGCTTGCCTAGATGGGCGTTTAGCAAGGCAAAGAGGGACACGTTCTCCTCTGCTGCCACTGTTGAATCTCTCCTCCACGGTACCATCTATGTGGCGGATGGGGCAATGACTGCAGCGATTGTTTCCGCTGTGGAAAGTGCCATTCCTCGTTCGTTAGGGTGCCCCCGGCGAAAGACAGTGCCTTGGTGGTCTCCGAAGGTCGCTGTCGGCGGGCTCTTCTGCGAAATAAGCGGTACCCGTCTTTGGAGAACCTCATTTTATTCAAACGTCTCTGTACTCAGGCCCGGCAGCTCATCAAAAGGCGGAAACAGGAGTGCTGGGAGCAGTACGTTTCCAACATTGGTTCCCGTACATCACGCTCCCAGGTGTGGATGAAGATTCGGCGCATGTTTGGATTGCAGCACTCTACAGATGTCCCAGGGCTTCCCATCAACGGGGCGGTATCCACCGATGCCGATGCAATAGCCGAGCATTTCGCGCATCACTATGTTCGGGTCTCTGTGTTGGGGAATTACCCGCCTGCATTTCGCGCGCTAAAACGCCGGACAGAAGGCAAACGGGTTTCTTTTGCTTCTCGCCACCCTGAGGCGTATAACGCCCCATTTAGTTCGTGGGAACTCCACAGCGCCCTGGCGCAGTGCCCGGATACAGCCTCTGGGCCAGTTGGCATCCATAATCAAATGCTGAAACACCTGTCCCCGGAATGTCAGCGATGTGTTCTTGCCATCTTCATCTGCATATGGGGCGACGGTGTCTTTCCGTCACAGAGGCGAGAAAGTACCATCATTCCAGTGCTGAAGCCTGGTAAGGACCCACTTAATGTGAATAGCTATCGGCCCATCAGCTTGACAAATACTCTGTGCAAGCTACTGGAACGTATGGTGAGTCGACAGCTGTGTTGGCTGGTCGAGTCTCGGGGTCTTCTGGCTCCATGCCAGAGCGGCTTCCGTCAGGGCCGTTCCACCGCCGATACTTTGGTCTTCCCTGAGTCTGCAATCCGCACTGCTTTCTCCAGGCGCCAACACCTTGTCTCCATCCTTTTCGACCACTCCAGAGCGTAGGACACGACGTGGCGGCACCACACTCTCGCCACATTGCACGGGTGGGGTCTCCGGGGCTCTCTCCCCATTTTTATTCAGAATTTTTTATCTGTTCGGACATTCCGCGTTTTAATTGGCGCATCCCATAGTTCACTTCATATCCGGGAAAATGGCGTTCCACAGGTATCTGTATTGAGTGTCCCCCTTTTCCTTGTGGCCATTAATGGCCTTGCAGCAGCAGTAGGGTCGTCTGTTTCACCCACGTTATATGATGACGATTTCTGAATCCTTTTCAGCTGCTCCACCATTAGTGTTGCAGAACATAGGTTGCAGGAAGCCATATGCAAGGCGCAGGCGTGGGCCCTAGCTCATGGGTTTCAACTTTCTCCTGCAAAGACTTGTGTTATGCACTTTTGTCGGGGTCGAACTGTCCATCCCCACCCTGAGCCTTATCTTCAGGATGCCATGCTCAGGGTTGTTGATACTTACCGTTTTCTGGGATTTCTGTTCAATGCCCGGCTTACGTGGCTTCCACATATTCGTCAGCTCAAGCGTCCTCGCTGGCAGCATCTGAATGCCCTCCGCTGCCTCAGCGACACAACTTGGGGTGCAGATCGTAATACACTGCTGCAGCTCTACAAAGCCCTCGTGCTCTCCCTACTGGATAACGGGAGTGTGGTGTATGGCTCAGCGTCACCCTCAGCATTGCAACTGCTGGACCCTATTCACCACTGTGGGGTTTGGCAGGCGACAGGAGCATTCCGCACCAGTCCTGTTAATAGCCTCCTTGCTGAGGCTGGTGTTCCTCCGTTTCACATTCGGCGTCAACAACTGTTAGCCAACTATGCTGCCCACGTCCATTGTTCGCCCCATCACCTTAACTACTGTCTCCTTTTTGATAATGCGGCAGTGCAAATCCCACACTGGCGGCCGCGGTCTGGCCATACCATTGGCATCCGTGTTCGGTCACTCCTTAGTGCACTCGAGTCTTTGCCTCCTCCATCTGCTTTTCAGGTCCACCCACATACACCACCTTGGTGTATTCGTCGGCCGCAGCTTCGGCTGGAATTTTCCCGATGGCCAGAAGATTCAGTTTCTCCAGCAGTCTTGCGCTTCCAATTTCCTGCTCTCCTCGGCGCATACCATGACTCGTAGGTTATTTATACTCATGGCTCGATGGTTGATGGCTGTGTGGGGTACACTTATGCTCATGCAGACTATGTCGACCAGCGCTCCTTGTCGGAAGGCTGCAGTGTTACACCACAGAACTGAGAGCCATTTTTCGTGCCCTTGAGCGTATTCGTACCAGCACTGGAGAGTCCTTCGGCATTTGCAGTGACTCGCTCAGTAGTCTGTATTCTCTTGACCAGTGCTACCCACGCCATCCCATGGTTGCTGCCATCCAGGGGTCCATTCACGCTCTTGAACAGCGTGGTTGTTCGGTGGTGTTCATATGGACCCTGGGACACGTTGGGATAGCGGGAAACGAACTCGCTGACAAGTTAGCCAAAGAGGGTACCCGCAAACAGACGCTGGAGATCGGCCTACCAACAACTGATCTCTGAAAGGTTTTGCGCTGTCGGGTCTTTGGGATGTGGGGAAACGAATGGCGCGCTCTGTCTGCACCTAATAAGCTGCAGCAAGTTAAGGAGACCACGACTGTGTGGGGTTCCTCCAAGTGGGCCTCTCGCAGGGATTCTGTTGTTTTGGTCACTCTTGGCTGACGCATGGTTATCTGCTGCGTCGAGAGGACCCCCCTCATTGTTGCTGTGGTGAAAAAGTGACGGTGGCTCTTTCTAGTGACGACATTGATGAGGTGGCTCACTCAGTCACCACCATCATCGTTGCTGCCGCCGACTCTTCAATTCCCAGTTTTTCTGGGTCCCCTCGGCGGCGGACTGTGCCTTGGTGGTCCCCTGAGATCGCTGAGGCGATTAAAGATCGCCGGTGGGCGCCACAGCGTCACAAGCGACATCCCTGCATTGAACACCTCATCACCTTCAAACAGCTGCGTGCGCGGGCCCGCCGCCTTATCCACCAAAGCAAGCAGGAGAGCTGGGCCAAGATTCGACGCCTCTATGGCTATCAGAGCCCTGTCAGCATCCCTGCGCTCTCACTGAATGGATCAGTTTGTACTGACTCCGACGTCATTGCAAACTGCTTGGCAGAGCATTTTGCTCTGAATTCTGCTTCTGCCAATTATCCCTTGGCCTTCTGCTCCATTAAAGAGCGGCTAGAATGTCGGAGTCTTTCTTTTGGCACCCACCATTCAGAATCGTATAATGTTCCATTCAGTGAGTGGGAATTTCGCAGTGCCCTCGCCGCTTGCCCTGATACCGCTCCTGGGCCAGATAGCATCCACTGTCACATGCTGAAACACCTTTCAGTGGACCGCCAGGCACGCCTCCTCGACCTTTACAACCGTATTTGGGTCGAGGGGAGTTTCCGTTGCAATGGCGGGTAAGTATTGTTATCCCCGTTTTGAAACCTGGAAAGAACCCTCTGGAGTTGGACAGCTACCGTCCCATTAGCCTTTCCAAAGTTCTTTGCAAGTTCCTTGAATGGATGGTAAGCCAGCGCTTGAATTGAGTACTGGAGTCTCGGGGCCTTCTGGCTCCGTGTCAGGGTGGTTTCCGTAAAGGCCGCTCTGCCACCGACAATCTGGTGAGTAGGGAGTTGGCCATCCATACTGTCTTTGCCCATCGTCAGCATCTGGTCGCTGTCTTTTTCGACATGCGGAAGGTGTACGATACGACTTGGCGTCATCACATCCTTTCTACGCTTCATGGGTGGGGTCTTCGGGATCCACTGTCGACTTTTATCCGAAATTTTCTGTCGCATCGAACCTTTCATGTTCAAGTCGTGGCCTCATATAGTTCCTCCCAAGTCCAGGAGAATGGTGTGCCACAGGGTTCTGTTTTAAGTGTCTGTCTGTTTTTAATAGCCATTAACGGGCTCGCTGCGGCGATGGAAACGTCTGTCTCAGCGTCCTTGTATGCTGACGACTTCTCCCTTTACTACAGCTTTATTGGCATTGCAGCTGCTGAACGTCAGCTACAGGGCGCAATCCGCAAGGCGCAGTCTTGGGCTGTAGCGCATCGTTTTCAGTTTTCGGCAGCCAAGACCTGCGTTATGCATTTCTGCTAGCGACACACTGTCCACCCAGAGCCGCGGCTTTATCTTGATGGCGAACTTCTTGCTGTTGCTGAGACACACAGGTTTTTGGGCATAGTTTTTGATGCCTGGTTGACTTGGCTGCCACATATTCGGCAGCTTAAACAGATGCGTTGGCGACATGTAAATGCTCTGCGATGCCTGAGCCACACCAGGTGGGGCGCCGACCGATCTACTCTCCTATGGCTCTACCAGGCATTAATACAGTCTCGTCTGGATTATGGGAGCCTGGCTTATGGCTCAGCATCCCCATCTGCGCTGCGGCTACTGGACCCAATCCTACACAGTGGAATATGCCTTGCCACTGTTGCTTTCTGCACCAGCCCAGTGGACAGCATACTTGCGGAGGCAGGTGTCCCTCCATTGCAGTTAAGGCGCCAAAGTTCACTGGCCGCTTATGCTGCCCATGCTTTTAGCTTGCCCGGGCATCCAAATAATCGTCTCCTGTTCCCGCAATCGGTCGTCCATCTGCCAGAACGCCGGCTTCGGTCAGGTTGTCCGATCGCGGTCTGCGTCAGAGAGCTTCTCTCTGGGCTTAGGGTTTTCACTGTTCCACCTCCTTTTCCAGCCACTTTCCGTACACCTCCATGGTGTGTTCCTCGCCCTTGCCTTCGACTCGACTTGACACAGGGGCCGAAGGATTGAGTCCCTCCAGAGGCCTTCCGCCGCCGCTTTTATTCCATCCTGGCCACGTATCAGGGCTCTGGAATTGTTTACACTGACGGCTCTATGGTTGCTGGTCGTGTCGGTTATGCACTAACTCTAGGGGCTCAGCGTTTACACGGCTGAGCTGGTCACCATCTTTCATACCCTAGAGTATATTCGCTCCTGCTCAGGTGACTCGTTCATGATCTGTAGCGATTCCCTGAGCGGTTTACGAGCTCTCGACCAGTGTTTCCCTTGTTCTCGTCTTGTGATGGCTGTCCATGAGTCTCTACATACTCTGGCCCACTGCGGCCGCTCTGTGGTCTTTGTTTGGACCCCTGGCCATGTTGGGATACCTGGCAATAAGAATGGTGACCGCCTGGCGAAAGAGGCCACCAGTGAACCCACTCCAGACATTGGCCTCCTGGAGACTGATTTGACGGCAGTCTTACGCCACAAAGTTATCTCGCTTTGGGATGCTGAATGGCGCGGTCTGGCCACCCCTAACAAACTCTGTGCCGTCAAGGACATGAGGACTGTGTGGCACTCCTCCTTGCGAGTCTCTCGTAAGGAGTCTGTCGTCTTCTGCTGACTGTGCATTGGGCACACACGGATGACCCATGGCCACTTATTGCGCCGAGTGGAACCCCCTCTATGCCGCTGCGGCTTGGCGTGGTCTACATTTTGTTGGACTGTCCACTTTTATCTGTGCTCAGACTGACGTTTGCGCTGCGTGACACCCTCTCTGCTCTTTTATTAGAAGACTCTGCCATGTTGTACTTGGTTTTACGTTTTATTCGGGCAGGGGGTTTTTATCCTTTAATCTGAGTTTTTATGTGTTCTTGGTGGTTGGCTTTTCCTCTTTTTTTTCTCTGTGGTCGGCCAACCACCATCACACTGTGTGTTTTAATTTGTTTTGTCTGGTCTCTGTCAGAGTATTTCTTGTCCTGTTTCTTCTGCTGTCTTTCCTGTTGTTCGTTTTTTATTCTCTTTGGGTGGTTTTAGTTTTTTTGGAAAAAGGGACCGATGACCATAGTAGTCTGGTCCCTTTAATCCCACAAACCCACCAACCATCCATGCGAGCAAATCGCAGATTCAGTTGTTCTTTGTCGGCTCTGTATTGGCCACATCCAACTGACACACAGTTATTTATAGTGTCGTGAGGACCCGCCTCTCTGTCGCTGCGGGGCGGTTTTGATGGTGGTGCAGATTTTATTAACTTGTCCGTTTTAGCTGTGCTCAGGCAGACCTTTGTGCTGCCTGATACGCTCCCTGCCCTTTTAACTGATGACCCTGCTATGGCTGGCTTAGTTTTACATTTTATTTGGACAGGGTATTTTTATCATTTAATCTGAGTCTGTTTTCTTTTATTGTTTTCATTCTGACCTTTGGCCTTCGATTTTAAGCTGAGTTTTTAATGTGTTCTCGGTGGCTGGCTTTTCCTTTTTATCTCTATGGTCGGCCAACCACCATCACACTCTGTGTGATTTTGTTTCGTCTCATCTCTGTCTGAGTATTTCTTGTCCTGCGTTGTCTGCCGTCTTTGCTGTTGTCCGTTCTTCCACCTCTTTGGGTGGTTTTAGTTCGTTTTTTTTGGGAGGGGGGGGGGGGGGAGGGACTGATGACCGTCGCAGTCCGGTCCCTTTGATCCGACAAACCAACCAACCAACCATCACCTTCAGAAAACTGATATTCACCTGTATTTTTATCGCAAAGAGTCTGTTTTTTAGAGGGAAATAGTTTTATCATCTTAACGTTTGTCACCATAATGAGTGGGATGGATAACTTGCAGGATGTTGTACATATATGTTCTGCATTACGGCATTAAGAGCATTGCAGTCCTCATGACTAATATCTTGGAAACCGCTTGGTTTTAACATTATAACGTGTTTAAGTGCAGAACTATGTATCCTTAGAAGGGTAAGTGTTTATGTTCTACAATAATTTCTCCCAGTAAGTTTTTGGTACTGATTACAGATACAAGAACAACACTTAAGAATTTACAAGGCAATTGAGTTACGTAAAATGCTTCAAACTCCATCCATGTGGAGCTCCACATGCATAATCCGCCTGTTGTATTGTCACAGCAGTCTCAGGTCTACTGTGTACCAATAACGGGTGCTAACCTCCTCTACATGCGCTTATCTAAAGAGATCTTCTACACTCTGATTGGTGTCATGAGTAAGATTGATGTGGAACAGTCTTCACTGAACAGTAGTTACAGACTCAGGTGGCTCTGTTCCTTCTCGAGACTTCTGGAATGTAGCGGCCTCCTACTTCTAGTCACCTGCAAATTAAATAGGTGACAGAGTTGTAGGAAGGGTAGGTCAAATACCATCTTTCAGTGTCCGTTTCTGCTAAGTACATTTGGCAAAAATATCACAACCTCTTACATACGTCTCGAGAACTGACTGCAATGAGAGGATTAGGGGCTAAACGGTGGTTTCTACAGAGTGACAATGAACCTCAGTAGTTCTGTCTTTTGTTTCCTCGATAAATAAGAGCTAACATTCTTCCGTTAGTTGTGTGAGCGTATAACTGGATTGCGTGACATCTTAAAAGGTAGACTAGATTTTAATCCATATGGTTCCTTGGCAAGCGATCACGTGGTGCATGCTGTACCACTGCTTTTCATTCCCTTTCCTATTCCAAATGTGAATAACGCGAGGGAAAAAGAATGTCTACATGTTTCCCAGTGAGCGCTAACTTCACGGATCTTATCTTCGTGGGCCTTATGCGAAATGTACGTTGGTGGCAGTAGAATCCTTCTGCGGTCAGCTTCAAATGTCAGTTCTCAATAGAGTTCCCTCCAGGGATTCCGATTAGAGTTCTCGGATCACCCCCCCCACTAATTTGGCGGGAGGCAATAGGAACACTTCTGTAGAACTGTACTGTGAGGGAAACACAGATCTGCAGACTCTTACACGTCTGGGATGTGGCGGCCAGTAGACAGGTACTTTTTTGTTGCTCATGTGTCAGCCTTCCCGGTATATTGCAAAACAAATCTCAGAATGTTTCGGTTTACTGGAGGGATGAGGGGAAGCATATTTTTCAACGTCCCAGTATTTACCCCATCGACATTTATGCACCGAGTTCTTCCGGGAAGGACAGGACAACGTTTGAGGATCTGGAATCATTAACAGCTATCCGGCACGGCGAGCGTACAGCCTTGACGCTCAGGAGGAGGTTCGCGTCCTGGTGACAGCTGTTCGTAAGCAATCTAGGGATGGAGAAGAGAGTGAAACATCGTACTGCCCTCCATAGACCGACAGATCTCAGCAGAATTACTTTCGGAACAGAATACCAGAATGCTAAGTGACTTGCTTGCACCAGCATGTCAAGAAAACCGAGGGACAGAATCCACATAGCAATGGATGTCATCATCTATTACAGCCGTTACCAGCCGTACTGGTATCAGAGGAAGTGTTTACCTAGCCTGTGGGAAGCCTCCAGAGATATCAAGCAAGACTCTGTAATAGGTACCTGGCGAGTGTAATTTGATTGCAGGAAAAAGGAATTCTCATGATCAAATTAATTAATTAGCCTTTCAATTTGATATGGACGACGTGTCGCATGGCGTGTGCATGCAAGACTGAGAATACCAAGCATATGATTCGAGAGTTGGAGCGTTGATCAAGCGTTTTATCATTGTTATGAAATTTTTTAATGGAACCTACACAGGGCGAGATGATCATCTTAATAAAATCAACTATATTGTTGAATTTATAAAGTGACTAGTAGTAGGTAAAAAGACGGGGGCTACTAGAAATCCTTCTGTAGCAGAAGAAATGTTGAATTTAATTGATGAAAGGAGAAAATATAAAAATGCAGTAAATAAGGCAGGCAAAAAGGAACACATACGTCTCAAAAATGAGATCGACAGGAAGTGCAAAATGGCTAAGCAGGGATGGCTAGAGGACAAATGTAAGGATGTAGAGGCTTATCTCACTAGGGGTCAGATAGATACTGCCTACAGAAAAATTAAAGAGACCTATGGAGAAAAGAGAACCACTTATATGAATACCAAGAGCTCAGATGGAAACCCAGTTCTAAGCAAAGAAGGGAAAGCAGAGAGGAGGAAGGAGTATACAGAGGGTCTATACAAGGGTGACCTACTTGAGGACAATATTTTGGAAATGGAAGAGGATGTAGATGAAGATGAAATGGGAGATACGATACTGCGTGAAGAGTTTGACAGAGCACTGAAAGACCTGAATCAAAACAAAGCCCCAGGAGTAGACAACATTCCATTAGAACTACTTACAGCCTTGAGAGAGCCAGTCCTGACAAAACTCTACCATCCTGTGAGCTAGATGTATGAGACAGACGAAATGCCCTCAGACATCAAGAAGAAAAGAAAGTAAGTGTTGACAGATGAGAAAATTACCGAACTATCAGTTTAATAAGTCACGGCTGCATAATACTAACTCTGATTCTTTACAGACGAATGGAAAAACTAGAAGCCTCGGGGAAGATCAGTTTGTATTCCATAGAAACGTTGGAACACGTGAGGCAATACTGACCCTACAACTTATCTTAGAAGAATGATTAAGGAAAGGCAAACCTACGTTTCTAGCATTTGTAGAATTAGACAAAGCTTTTGACAATGTTGACTGGAATACTCTCTTTCAAATTCTGAAGGTGGCAGGGGTAAAATACAGGGAGCGAGAAGCTATTTACAATTCATACAGAAACCAGATGGCAGTTATAAGATTCGAGGGACATCAAATGGAGACAGCGGTTGGGAAGGGAGTGAGACAGGGTTGTAGCCTCTCCCCGATATTATTCAATCTGTATATTGAGCAAGTAATAAATGAAACAAAAGAAAAATTCGGAGTAGGTATTAAAGTACATGGTGAAGAAATAAAAACTTTGAGGTTCGCCGATGACATTATAATTCTGTCAGAGACAGCAAAGGACTTGGAAGAGCAGTTGAACGGAATGGATGTCGAATTAAGTCGGGTGATGCTAAGGGAATTAATTTAGGAAATGAGACACTTAACGTGGTAAAGGAGTTTTGCTATTTGGGGAGCAAAATAACTGATGATGGTCGAAGTAGAGAGGGTATAAAATGTAGACTGGCAATGGCAAGGGAAGCTTTTCTGAAGAAAAGAAATTTCTTAGCATTTTGTATAGATTTGAGTGTCAGGAAGTCGTTTCTGAAATTATTTGTATGGAGTGTAGCCATGTATGGAAGTGAAACATGGTCGATAAATATTTTGGACAAGAAGAGAATAGAATCTTTCGAAATGTGGTGCTACAGAAGAATGCTGACGATTTGATGGGTAGATCACATAACTAATGAGGAAGTGTTGAATAGGATTGGGGAGAAGAGAATTTTGTGGCACAACTTGACTAGACAAAATTGAGTTTAATATTCTAGCCCAGTGATGCAGGACGTAACAGATAGCAACAGATATTGTTCTGCCTGAAGAGGGAATACTTAGAAGAAATGAAGCCTACGCCACAGTGATGCACAACATCTTCTCAAGAAGTAACGATAGTTTAGCGATATGGAAACGCTTCTGTGGTCCGACTTTTTCAGTCTTCGAAAATAACTCGTATAAATAGGAGGTATTCACGAGAGAAATTTGAGGTATTTTGACAGAAGAACATTCCCGTTTGGGACTTTTTAAAGTGAGGAGTCTGTGTCAGGGATGTGGCTGCAGTTGGACGGACTGGCGCCGCATTGTAACGCAGCTGGCGGTGGGAGTGGAAGCAGGGAAGTACCCAGCCTCAGCCACTTCCAGCCATGGTTCCCCGGCTGGCCGCCACGTCAGGTACACAATACACCTGGTAGGTGGCGCTGGGCTAGACTGGAGGCGACGGGCCAGTTTTCAGTTTCGTCTTGAGATACCGCGTGCAGGTGTGATAATGTGCACTGCATTCGTTATCAGGGGAAACAAAACTGGCGTTCTACGGATCGGAACGGGGCATTGTCAGATCCCTTAATCGGGCAGGTAGGTTAGAAAATTTAAAAAGGGAAATGGATAGTTTAAAGTTATGTATAGTGGGAATTAGTGAAGTTTGCTAGCAGAAAGAACAAGACTTCTCGTCAGGTGAAAACAGGTTCATAAATTCAAACTCAACTAATACAGGAGTAGGTTTAATAATGACTTGTAAAAAATTGGAATGCAAACAAGCTATTGCGAACAGCATAGTGAACGCATTATTGTAGCCAAGGTAGACGCGAAGCCCACACCTACCACAATATTACACGTTTATATGCCAACTTGCTCCGCTGATGACGAAGAGATTGTCGAAATGTATGGTGTGATAAAAGGATGGAGCCCAAAATTTAATAGTTATGGGGGACTGGAATTAAATTGTACGAAGGAAAAGTAGTAGGTGACTATGTACCGGGGGAAAGGAATGAAAGAGGAAGTCGCTTGGTAGAGTTTTGCACAAATCACAACTTAATCATAGCTAACACTTGGTTTAAGAATCACGATAGAAAGTTGTATACAACGAAGAGGCTTAGACACACTGGAAGCCTTCAGATAGATTATGTAATAGTAAGACAGAGATTTAGGAACCGAGTTTTAAACTGTAAGACATTTCCAGGAGAAGTTGTGGACCCTGACCACAATTTATTGGTTATGAACTGTATATTAAAGCTGAAGTAACCACAAAAAGGTAGGGATTTAAGGAGATGGGACCTCGATAAACGGAAAATACCAGAGGTTGTAGAGAGTTCCAAAGAGAAAATAACAGAAGCGTTGACGAGAACAGGGGAAAGAAATACAGTAGAATAAGAATGGGTAGCTTTGAGAGATGAAATAGCAAAGGCAGCAGAGAATCAAGTCGGTAAAAAGATGAGGGCTAGTAGAAGAGATATTAAGTTTAATTGATGAAAGAAGAAAATATAAAAATGTAGTAAATGATGCCTGCGAAAAGGAATACAAACGTCTTAACAGGAAGTGCAAAATGACTAGGCAAGGATGCCTAGAGGACAAATGTAAGGACATAGAGGCATACACTATGCGATCAATAGGGTCTGGACACCCCCCCAAAACGTACGTTTTTCATTTTAGGTGCATTGTGCTGCCACCTACTGCCATGTTCTCCATATCAGCGACCTCAGTAGTCATTACACATCGTGAGACAGCAGAATGGGGCGCTCCGCAAAACTCACGGATTTCGAACGTGGTCGTATGATTGGGTGTCACTTGTGACATAGTCTGTCCGCGAGATTTCAACACTCCTAATCATCCATAGGTCCACTGTTTCCGGCGTGATAATGAAGTGGAAACGTGAAGAGACAGGCACAGCAGAAAAGCATACAGGCCAACCTCATCTGTTGGCTGACATACGCCACCGACAGTTAAAGAGGGTCGTAATGTGTAATAGGCAGACGTCTACCCAGGCTATCACAAAGGAATTCCAAGCTGCGTCAATATCCATTTCAAGTACTAGACAGTTAGGTGGGACGTGAGAAGTCTTGGATTTCATGCTCGAGTGGCTGCTCATAAGCCACATATCACGCGGTAAATGCCTAACGACGCTTCACTTGGTGTAACGAGCGTAAACATTGGCCGATTGAAGAGTGGAAAAACTTTGTTTGGAGTGACGAATCACGATACACAATGTGGCGATCCGATGGCAGGGTGTGAGTATGGTGAATGCACGGTGGACGTCATCTACAGGCGTGTGTTGTCCAAACAATAAAATAAAAAAAGGCGATGGTGTTATGTTGTGGTCGTGATTTTCATGAAGGGCGCTTGCACCCCTTATTGTTTTGCGTGGCACTGTCACAGCACAGTCTTACGCATATGTTTTAAGCATCTTCTTGCTTCTCACAGTTGAAGAGCAATTTGGGGATGGCGTTTGGATCCTTCAACACGATCGAGCACCTGTTGAAATGCAAGGCCTGTGGTGGAGTGGTTAGACAACAATAACACCCTGTAATGGACTGGCCTGCACAGAGTCCTGACCTTAATCCTATGGGACACTTTTGGGATGTTTTGGAACGCCGACTTCGTGCCAGGCCTCAGCGACCGACATCGATACCTCTCCTCAGTGTAGCACCCTGTGAAGATTGGGGATTGCCATTTCCCAAGAAACCTTCCACCACCTGACTGAATGTATTCCTGCGGGAGTCGAAGCTGTCTTCGAGGGTAAGGGTGGGCCAACACAATATTGCTTTCCAACATTAGCGATGGAGGGCGCCACGAACCTGTAAGTCATATTCAGCCAGGTGTACAGACACTTTTGATCACATAGTGTATATCATAGATGTATATGTAGATGTAGATCACTATGGCTAAAATACGCACTATTTACAGGAAAATTAAAGAGACCTTTGGAGAAAAGAGATCCACCTGTATGAATACCAAGAATTCAAATGGAAAACAAGTCCTGAGCAAAAAAGGGAAGGCAGAAAGGTGGAAGGAGTATATAGAGGGTCTATAAAGGGCGATGTACTTGAGGGCAATATTATAGAAATGGAAGAGGACGTACTTGAAGATGAAATGGAACATTTGATATTGCGTGGTAATTTTGAGAGAGCACTGAAAGACTTAAATTGAAACAAGGCCCCAGAAGAAGACAGTATTCCTTTAGGACTACTGATAGCCTTGGGAGAGCCAGCTGTGATATGTCTCTTCCATCTGATGAGCAAGATGAATGAGGCAGGAGAAATACCCTCTGACTTCAAGAAGAATATAACAATTCCAATCTCAAATAAAGCATGTCTTGACAGGTGTGAAAATTACCGAACTATCAGTTTAATAAGTTATGGGCGCAAAAAACTAACATGTATTCTTTACAAACGAATGGAAAAACTGGTAGAAGCCGACCTCGGGGAGGATCAATTTGGATTCCGTGGAAGTGTTGGGGAAAAAATGGTTCAAATGTCTCTGAGCACTATGGGACTTAACATCTATGGTCATCAGTCCCCTAGAATTTAGAACTACTTAAACCTAACTAACCTATGGACATCACACAACACTCAATCATCACGAGGCAGAGAAAATCCCTGACCCCACCGGAAATCGAACCCGGGAATCGGGGCGCGGGAAGCGAGAACGCTACCACATGACCACGAGTTGCAGACAAGTGTTGGAACACTAGAGGCAATATTGACCCTATGACTCGTCTTCCAAGATAGGTTAAGGAAAGGCAAACCTACGTTTCTAGCATTTGTAGACTTAGAACAAACTTTTGACAGTGGTGACTGGAATACTATCTTTCAAATTCTGAAGGTGGCAGATGTAAAACATGGGGGGCGAATTTGTATAGAAACCAGGCGGCAGTTGTAAAAGTCGAGAGGTATGGAATGGAATCAGTGACTGAGAAGGGAGTGAGAGAGGGTTGTAGCCTATCGCTGATGTTATTCAATCTGTATACTGTGCAAGCAGCAAAAGAAACAAAAGAAAAATTTGGATTAGGGATTAAGACTTTGAGGTTTGCCGACGACATTTTAATTCTGTCTGAGGCAGCAAAATGACCTGGAAGAGTATCTTAATGAAATGGGCAGTATCTTGAAAGGAGGATATAAGATGAACATCAACAAAACCAAAACGAGGAATGTTGTTGAATTATATCAGGTGATGCTGAGGGAATTAGATTAGGAAATGAGACACTTAAAGTGGTAGATGAGTTTTACTATTTGGGGAGCAAAATGACTGATGATGGTCGAAGTAGAGAGGATATAATATGTAGGCTAGCTATGGCAAGGCAAGCATTTCTGAAGAAGACAGATTTGTTAGCATCGGGTGTAGATTTAAGTGTCAGGAAGTCTTTCCTGAAAGTATCTGTATGGAGTGTAGCCATGTATCGATGTGAAACATGGATGATAAATTTTTAGACAAGAAGAGAGTAGAAGCTTTCGAAATGTGGTGCTACATAAGAATGCTGAAGATTAGATGGGTAGATCACATAAATAATGTGGAAGCACTGAACTGAATTGGGGAGAAGAGGAATTTGTGGCACAACTTGACTAGAAGACTGGATCGGTTGGTGGGACACATTGTGATGCATCAAGGGATCACAAATTTAGCATTGGAGGGAAGTGTGGAGAGTAAAAATCGTAGAGGATCACCAAGAGATGAGTACATTAAGGAAATACAGAAGGACGTAGGTTCCAGTAGTTATTCAAAGGCTTGCACAGGATAGAGTAGCATGGAGAGCTGTATCAAAATAGTCTTTAAACTGAAGACCGCAACAACCACAACATTTGTAAAAAATATCAGACCATATAGTTGCCACATTTCTGTTGATTAGGATGCGTGTTGCAACTCATAAATGGGTATAAACGTATTTCATTCTCCTATGATGCTGCTACAGGATCTGTACATAGGATAGGCTGTTACAGTTGCAGTGTAGCATCCAGGGGGTTGGAATCCCTCCTTCCTTACGGAAGAATTTGTCGATTAGGTTACTCTCAGTATCTATTCGCCAGCTGCAAGCTCTCTGTGGCTGTAGTCTGCCTGCCGCCACTGCTGTCCTCCTGGGTCGTTGCCGGCTGCTTGCCGCTGCCTCTGTAGTGTCGCCATCGCTGTCGCCGTCACTGTTCCTATGCTGTTGCTTCGCCTTCGTCTTCATCAACCCCCCCTCATCATTTTCGTTTCCTTCCTTGGCGCCACCTGTCGTCAGTAGGCACTTGTCCATTTAAACATGAACACCCCAACCACCACTGTTATCCAAACCTTCCTTTCCCATGCCCCCACCATCATTTCCTGGAGTTCCTCCTCCAGCCCCATCCTTTTGTCCAGCTGCACCTCATTAATGTTTCGTCTCCGATCTCCTCCACCATATTGTATCCCCACATATATCAGTCCACTCCCACTCACTCTCACCCTCAAGAGTTTCCCTCTCCCCAGTTGCCCTCCAACCCCAGCACACCCTTCATCTGCCTGGGTTCTAGTCCTCTGGGCCACAGTAGCCACTCCAGACAATACACTGACACCACCACATGTGTACATCTCTGCACCTCCAGAAAGGCCTGCCTCCTATCATCTCCAGCCCATCCTTCTTCTCAGGTCGCACTCAGCAGAAAACCCCTAAACGACCTTGTGTTGACACTGCTCCTACTCCTCCACCAAAAAACAACCACCCACCCCCACCCCTTCTGATCCCTCATCTACATCTACATGACTACATCTACATGACTACTCTGCAATTCACATTTAAGTGCTTGGCAGAGGGTTCATCGAACCACAATCATACTATCTCTCTACTATTACACTCCCGAACAGCACGCGGGAAAAACGAACACCTAAACCTTTCTGTTCGAACTCTGATTTCTCTTATTTTATTTTGATGATCATTCCTACCTATGTAGGTTGGGCTCAACAAAATGTTTTCGCATTCGGAAGAGAAAGTTGGTGACTGAAATTTCGTAAAAAGTTCTCGCCGCGACGAAAAACGTCTTTGCTGCAATGACTTCCATCCCAACTCGTGTATAATATCTGCCACACTCTCTCCCCTATTACGTAATAATACAAAACGAGCTACCCTTTTTTGCACCCTTTCGATGTCCTCCGTCAATCCCACCTGGTAAGGATCCCACACCGCGCAGCAGTATTCTAACAGAGGACGAACGAGTGTAGTGTAAGCTGCCTCTTTAGTGGACTTGTTGCATCTTCTAAGTGTCCTGCCAATGAAACGCAACCTTTGACTCGCCTTCTCCACAATATTATCTATGTGGTCCTTCTAACTGAAGTTGTTCGTAATTTTAACACCCAGGTACTTAGTTGAATTGACAGCCTTGAGAATTGTACTATTTATCGAGTAATCGAATTCCAACGGATTTCTTTTGGAACTACATCTACATCTACATGACTACTCTGCAATTCACATTTAAGTGCTTGGCAGAGGATTCATCGAACCGCAATCATACTATCTCTCTACTATTCCACTCCCGAACAGCGAGGGGGAAAAACGAACACCTAAACCTTTCTGTTCGAGCTCTGATTTCTCTTATTTTATTTTGATGATCATTCCTACCTATATAGGTTGGGCTCAACAAAATATTTTCGCATTCGGAAGAGAAAGTTGGTGACTGAAATTTCGTAAAAAGGTCTCGCCGCGACGAAAAACGTCTATGCTGTAATGACTTCCATCCCAACTCGTGTATCATATCTGCCACACTCTCTCCCCTATAACGCGATAATACAAAACGAGCTGCCCTTTTTTGCACCCTTTCGATGTCCTCCGTCAATCCCACCTGGTAAGGATCCCACACCGCGCAGCAATATTCTAACAGAGGACGAACGAGTGTAGTGTAAGCTGTCTCTTTAGTAGACTTGTTGCATCTGCTAAGTATCCTGCCAATGAAACGCAATCTTTGGCTCGCCTTCCCGACAATACTATCTATGTGGTCCTTCCAACTGAAGTTGTTCGTAATTTTAACACCCAGGTACTTAGTTGAATTGACAGCCTTGAGAATTGTACTATTTATCGAGTAATCGAATTCCAACGGATTTCTTTTGGAACTCATGTGGATCATCTCACACTTTTCGTTATTTAGCGTCAACTGCCACCTGACACACCATACAGCAATCTTTTCTAAATCGCTTTGCAGCTGATACTGGTCTTCGGATGACCTTACTAGACGGTAAATTACAGCATCATCTGCGAACAGTCTAAGAGAACTGCTCAGATTGTCACCCAGGACATTTATATAGATCAGGAACAGTAGAGGTCTCAGGACGCTTCCCTGGGGAACACCTGATATCACTTCAGTTTTACTCGATGATTTGCCGTCTATTACTACGAGCTGCGACCTTCCTGACAGGAAATCACGAATCCACTCGCACAACTGAGACGATACCCCATAGCTCCGCAGCTTGATTAGAAGTCGCTTGTGAGGAACGGTGTCAAAAGCTTTCCGGAAATCTAGAAATACGGAATCAACTTGAGATCCCCTGTCGATAGCGGCCATTACCTCGTGCGAATAAAGAGCTAGCTGCGTTGCACAAGAGCGATGTTTTCTGAAGCCATGCTGATTACGTGTCAATAGATCGTTCCCTTCGAGGTGATTCATAATGTTTGAATACAGTATACGTCAATGATATAGGTCTGTAGTTAAATGGATTACTCCTACTACACTTCTTGAACACTGGTGCGACCTGCGCAATTTTCCAATCTGTAGGTACAGATCTATCGGTGAGCGAGCGGTTGTATATGAGTGCTAAGTTGGGAGCTATAGTATCAGCGTAATCTGAAAGGAACCTAATCGGTTTACAATCTGGACCTGAAGACTTGCCCGTATCAAGCGATTTGAGTTGCTTCGCAACCCCTAAGGTATCTACTTCTAAGAAACTCATGCTAGCAGATGTTCGTGTTTCAAATTGTGGAATATTCCATTCGTCTTCCCTGGTGAAGGAATTACGGATAACTGCATCCAATAACTCCGATTTAGCGGCACAGTCGTTGATAACAGTACCATTGGCACTGCACAGCGAAGGTATTGACTGCGTCTTGCCGCTTGTGTACTTTACATACGACCAGAATTTCTTCGGATTTTCTACCAAATTTCGAGACAATGTTTCGTTGTGGAACCTATTAAAGGCATCTCGCATCGAAGTACGTGCCAAATTTCGAGCGTCTGTAAATTTTAGCCCATCTTCGGGATTTCGCGTTCTTCTGAACTTCGCATGCTTTTTCCGTTGCCTCTGCAACAGCGTTCGGACCTTTTTTGTGTGACATGGGGGATCCGCTCCATCTCTTACCAATTTATGAGGTATGAATATCTCAATTGCTGTTGCTACTATATCTTTGAATTTGAGCCACATCTCGTCTACATTCGCATAGTCAGTTCGGAAGGAATGAAAATTGTCTTTTGGGAAGGCTTATAGTGACACTTTACCCGCTTTTTTAAATAAAATTATTTTGCGTTTGTTTCCGATGCATTTGGAAGAAATGGTATTGAGCCTGGCTAGAACGACCTTGTGATCACTAATCCCTGTATCAGTCATGATGCTCTCTATCAGCTCTGGATTGTTTGTGGCTAAGAGGTCAAGTGTGTTTTCGCAACCATTTACAATTCGCGTGGGTTCGCGGACTAACTGCTCGAAATAATATTCGGAGAAAGCATTTAGGACAATCTCGGAAGACGTTTTCTGCCTACCACCGGTTTTGAACAAGTATTTTTGCCAACATACCGAGGGTAGGTTGAAGTCCCCACCAACTATAACCGTATGAGTGGGGTATTTATTTGTTACGAGACTCAAACTTTCTCTGAACTGTTCCGCAACTGTATCATCGGAGTGTGGGGGTCGGTAGAAGGAGCCAATTATTAACTTAATTCGGCTGTTAAGTATAACCTCCACCCACACCAATTCGCACGGAGTATCTACTTCGACTTCACTACAAGATAAACCACTACTGACAGACACAAACACTCCACCACCAATTCTGCCTAATCTATCTTTCCTGAACACCGTCTGAGAGTTCGTAAAAATTTCTGCAGAATTTATTTCAGGCTTTAGCCAGCTTTCTGTACCTATAACGATAGCAGCTTCTGTGCTTTCTATTAGCGCTTGAAGCTCAGGGACTTTTCCAGCGCAACTACAACAATTTACAACTATAATTCCGACTGTTCCTTGATCCAAACACGTCCTGTAATTGCAAGCACCCTTTGACATTGCAGCCCATCCCGCACTTTCCCGAGGCCTTCTAACCTAAAAAAGCCGCCCAGTCCACGCCACACAGCCTCCGCTACCCGTGTAGCCGCCAGCTGAGTGTAGTGAACTCCTGACCTATTCAGCGGAATCCGAAACCCCACCACCCTATGGCGCAAGTCAAGGAATCTGCAGCCAATACGGTCGCAAAACCGTCTGAGCCTCTGATTCAGACCCTCCACCCGGCTCTGCACCAAAGGTCCGCAGTCGGTTCTGTCAACGATGCTGCAGGTGGTGAGCTCTGCCTTCATCTCGTAAGAAAGACCGGCAGCCTTCACCAAATCAGATAGCCGCTGGAATCTAGAGAGAATTTCCTCAGATCCAAAGCGACACACGTCATTAGTGCCGACATGTGCCACCACCGGCAGCTGGCTGCACCCTGTGCTCTTCATGGCATCCGGAAGGACCCTTTCCACATCAGGAATGACTCCTCCCGGAATGCACACGGAGTGCACACTGGATTTCTTCCCCTCCTTAGCCGCCGTATCCCTAAGGGGCCCCATTACGCACCTAACATTGGAGCTCCCAACTACTAGTAAGCCCACCCTCTGCGATTGCCCGGACCTTGAAGGCTGAGAATGATCCTCTGAAACAGGGCAGGCAGCTGCATCTGGCTCAGCCAGAGACAGTGCCTGAAATCTGTTTGTCAGACGCACCAGGGAGGCTTTCTGATCAGCCTCTGGGGACGCCTTTCGCTGCCTGCCACGTCTTGGAACGACCTCCCAATCAACCACAGGCGAGGGCTCAGCCCCACTGCGGGCAGCAACCGGGGCAACCACAGCGGCAAACCGATCTGGGGACAGACGGGACGAGGTTGACATCCCCGTGATACCCGAGTCCGGCTCCCCACAGTGGTGCCCATTGGCAACAGCCTCAAGCTGCGCGACCGAAGTCAGCGCAGATTGCAGCTGTGAGCGAAGGGATGCCAAGTCAGCCCTCATCCGAACACAGCAATCGCAGTCCCTGTCCATTCTAATCGATGTTTAACAACAGTTACCGAAACACGAGTCCGTGCCTAGATAACGCAAGCGGAACACGCAAAGAATGTATCAACTAACCTGTACAAATGCCTAACGACTGCGCTACAATCTGCTGAATTTACGATTACAGTAACTAAAACTCGAAATTGCACCTTGTATACGAAACTCACACGCAATTTAAATAATAATCTACCAAGTAAACACTAAAGCGCGATGCTACAACTGTAAAATACTGTAATACCCCCGAAATATATGAATTAAACAATGCAAGTACCCAAAAACACGCAAAGAAATTAATTAAACTATCTAACAAATAAGTAAGCTAGTGTTATACGACTTGCTGCTGCAGCTGCTTATCCAACGGCGGCAGGGAGCACAATGACTGTGACCAACCGACACTGGCTGTTCAAAACAAAAACAGAAGACAGACGACTACGCGAATTTGCACTATTCAGGTACTAAGGCGCGATGCTACAACCCTCAAATACTATAATACGCCCGAAATATATGAATTAAACAATGCAAGTACCCAAAAACACGCAAAGAATTAATTAAACTATCTAACAAATAAGTAAGCTAGGGTTATACGACTTGCTGCTGCAGCTGCTTATCCAACGGCGGCAGGGAGCACACTCATGTGGATCATCTCACACTTTTCGTTATTTAGCGTCAACTGCCACCTGACACACCATACAGCAATCTTTTCTAAATCGCTTTGCAACTGATACTGGTCTCTGGATGACCTTACTAGACGGTAAATTACAGGATCATCTGCGAATAATCGAAGATAACTGCTCAGATTGTCACCCAGGTCATTTATATAGATCAGGAACAGCAGAGGTCCCAGGCCGCTTCCCTGGGGAACACCTGATATCACTTCCGTTTTACTCGATGATTTGCCGTCTATTACTACGAACTGCGACCTTCCTGACAGGAAATCACGAATCCAGTCGCACAACTGAGACGATACCCCTTAGCTGCACAGCTTGATTAGAAGTCGCTTGTGAGGAACGGTGTCAAAAGCTTTCCGGAAATCTAGAAATACGGAATCAACTTGAGATCCCCTGTCGATAGCGGCCATTACTTCGTGCGAATAAAGAGCTAGCTGCATTGCACAAGAGCGATGTTTTCTGAAGCCATGCTGATTACGTGTCAATAGATCGTTCCCTTCGAGGTGATTCATAATGTTTGAATACAGTATATGCTCCAAAACCCTACTGCAAACCGACGTCAATGATATAGGTCTGTAGTTAAATGGATTACTCCTACTACCCTTCTTAAACACTGGTGCGACCTGCGCAATTTTCCAATCTGTAGGTACAGATCTATTGGTGAGCGAGCGGTTGTATATGAGTGCTAAGTAGGGAGCTATAGTATCAGCGTAATCTGAAAGGAACCTAATCGGTATACAATCTGGACCTGAAGACTTGCCCGTATCAAGCGATTTGAGTTGCTTCGCAACCCCTAAGGTATCTACTTCTAAGAAACTCATGCTAGCAGATGTTCGTGTTTCAAATTCTGGAATATTTCATTCGTCTTCCCTGGTGAAGGAATTTCGGAAACCGGCGTTCAATAACTCCGCTGTAGCGGCACAGTTGTCGGTAACAGTACCATCGGCACTGCACAGCGAAGGTATTGACTGCGTCTTGCCGCTTGTGTACTTTACATACGACCAGAATTTCTTCGGATTTTCTACCAAATTTTGAGACAATGTTTCGTTGTGGAACCTATTAAAGGCATCTCGCATCGAAGTACGTGCCAAATTTCGCGCGTCTGTAAATTTTAGCCCATCTTCGGGATTTCGCGTTCTTCTGAACTTCGCATGCTTTTTCCGTTGCTTCTGCAACAGCGTTCGGACCTTTTTTGTGTACCACGGGGGATCCGTTCCATCTCTTACCAATTTATGAGGTATGAATCTCTCAATTGCTGTTGCTACTATATCTTTGAATTTGAGCCACATCTCGTCTAAATTTGCATAGTCAGTTTGGAAGGATTGGAAATTGTCTTTTAGGAAGGCTTCTAGTGACACTTTATCCGCTTTTTTAAATAAAATTATTTTGCGTTTGTTTCTGATGGATTTGGAAGAAAGTGTATTGAACCTAGCTACAACGACCTTGTGATCACTAATCCCTGTATCAGTCATGATGCTCTCTATCAGCTCTGGATTGTTTGTGGCCAAGAGGTCAAGTGTGTTTTCGCAACCATTTACAATTCGTGTGGGTTCGTGGACTAACTGCTCGAAATAATTTTTGGAGAAAGCATTTAGGACAATCTCGGAAGATGTTTTCTGCCTACCACCGGTTTTGAACAAGTATTTTTGCCAACATACCGAGGGTAGGTTGAAGTCCCCACCAACTATAACCGTATGAGTGGGGTATTTATTTGTTACGAGACTCAAACTTTCTCTGAACTGTTCCGCAACTGTATCATCGGAGTGTGGGGGTCGGTAGAAGGAGCCAATTACTAACTTAATTCGGCTGTTAAGTATAACCTACACCCAACCAATTCGCACAGAGTATCTACTTCGACTTCACTACAAGATAAACCACTACTGACAGACACAAACACTCCACCACCAATTCTGCCTAATCTATCTTTCCTGAACACCGTCTGAGACTTCGTAAAAATTTCTGCAGAACTTATTTCAGGCTTTAGCCAGCTTTCTGTACCTATAACGATATCAACTTCTGTGCTTTCTATTAGCGCTTGAAGCTCAGGGACTTTTCCAGCGCAACTACAACAATTTACAACTATAATTCCGACTGTTCCTTGATCCAAACACGTCATGTATTTGCCATGCACCCTTTGACATTGCAGCCCACACCATACTTTCCCGAGGCCTTCTAACCTAAAAAACCGCCCAGACCACGCCACACAGCCTCCGCTACCCGTGTAGCCGCCAGCTGAGTGTAGTGAACTCCTGACTTATTCAGCGGAACCCGAAACCCCACCACCCTATGGCGCAAGTCAAGGAATCTGCAGCCAATACGGTCGCAAAACCGTCTGAGCCTCTGATTCAGACCCTCCACCCGGCTCTGCACCAAAGGTCCGCAGTTGGTTCTGTCGACGATGCTGCAGATGGTGAGCTCTGCCTTCATCTCGTAAGCAAGACCGGCAGCCTTCACCAAATCAGATAGCCGCTGGAATCCAGAGAGAATTTCCTCAGATTCAAAGTGACACAGGTCATTAGTGCCGACATGTGCCACCAGCTGCAGCTGGCTGCATCCAGTGCTCTTCATGGCATCCGGAACGACCCTTTCCACATCAGGAATGACTCCTCCCGGAATGCACACGGAGTGCACACTGGATTTCTTCCCCTCTTTCTTCTCCTCCCCACCCTATCCGCACATGCCAACCCCCACCATGCACACCTTCATCCTCTCCCACCTCCTTGATGCCCACCCCCTCAGAAATCTGCAAATTCTTCCCCAATGCCCCCATTTCTCATTACTTGCAAGGACATCAAATCAACCAATCCCTCACTCAACAATGAAATCCTCAAAAAGGTCTCTTGTGTCACCATTGGACCTATGCCACACTTACACTTTTCCTTACCTCCTACTCTCCCTGCCAGGCGCAACCTCCTTTCCATCCTCCAACCCTCACCACAATAATCAAGAAGCTTAGCCCCATGGTCAAGGAGGTAGTGGTGTTGGCCAAACTGAAAACACAATCTGCACTTGAAACCCATTCTGCCTGCCGCATTTGCAGTGACTTCGGCCCCATCTTCCTCATGAGTATCTTCACAGAATCCTTCATTGACCATCAACTCACCCAGTTATGGCACCCTTCAGGAATCGCCTCTCTTTTACATGTCTGCTGGGCTACGCCAAGTGTCTCTATGACACAGTTGGATTCATTAGACAAGATCGTTTCTCTGAGACTCCTGCTCGCATCCTACTAGGGTCTCACTGTGGAAATTCCTCTGGGTCTCCAGCAGTCTTTTCACAAGACAAAACAGATTGCTTGCTGTAACACTTCCACCTTGGTTCTGGAACACAGTAATTGCTTCACCATTGAAATATAATACTCATTCTGCAGACGACTGAATAAGACACTCCCACTGCTATTATGTTATTGGCCCGCCCCTCCCCCCTCCCAACGACATGGCTGCTAGACTACTACAAGAGTTTCCACGACGCGTTTGTGTCTTGGAGAGATGTCAGCTGAGAGTCTGTAGTATGCAAGGGTGAATAAATTCAGTTTCCCATTGTCAATGTGAGGGGGCGAGAGTTACAGTAAACTGGCAGAGGAGCATCAGTTACTGTGGCTGTAGCTGAATGATAGCGCCAGTATCATAGACACCCGCTAGCAGAGTGACTCCCGCAAAGTCCTCAAGCCATATGCAATAGCGCAGCATCCATCTAATGGCAATGCAGTTCATGAACGCAGCGTTAGTGTCTTGGAGAGACGTCAGCGAAGAGATTGTAGTATGCAATGGCAAAGAAATTTCTGTGTCCCATCGTCAATGTGAATCTGCGTGGGTTACAGTAAACCACCAGCAGACTATTGGTTACAGCTTACTGGACACCCAGGAGAGGTTCCATACAGTAACAGTAGCCGAATCCCAAAGCCAATATCATAGATATTTACTAGCAAATAACTCCGACAATGTCATTGAGGCATCTGCAATGGCGCAGTACCCACGTGGTAGAGATGCAAATCCTGAGTATTGTGTTAGTGTCTTGGAGACACATTGGCAGAGATTATGTAGTATGCAATGCCGAAGCAAATTGTGTGTTACATCGTCCATGTGAGGCTTACAGTAAACCTGCAACAGTGCATCGAGTACGAGCTACTGGACACGCAGGAGAGATTCCACGTGGTTCCTTAGCACAATGCCAGCTCTGGTATCACAGATATACATTAGCAGAATGACTCGGACAATGTCCTTGAGGCATATGTAATAGGTCAGAATCTATCTGATGAAGATGCAGTTATTGAGGGCAGCATTAATGTCTTGGAGAGATGACGAGAGAGAGTCTGTAGTACGCAATGAGCGAAGCAATTTCTGCGACCCATCGTCAATGAGAGGGTGTGAGGGTTACAGTAAAAGGCAGTGGCTGAACAGTCACAAGCTCCTGGACACCCAGGAGAGGTTCCATGTGGCAAACGTTGTGCCAGCGCCAGTATCATAGAAATACACTAAAAAATGATCTCAACAATGTCCCCTAGGCATATGCAATAGTGAGGCACCCATCTAATGGCGAGGCAATTCTCAAGGGCAGGATTAGTGTTTATGGGAGAAGTCAGCAGAGAGCCCATGGTATGCAATGCCGAAGGATTTCTGTCCCCCATGATGAATGTGCGGTAGCAAGACCTACAGCAGAACACCAGCAATTCATCGGTTACAAGCTACTGGACACACAGGAGAGGTTCCATGTGCTATCATAGATATACACTCGCAGAATGACTCCGTCAATGTCCTAAAGGCGTATGCAATACCGCAGGACCAGTCTGGTGATATGCCATTCCTGAGGGCAGCGTTAGTGTCTTGGAGAGATGTAATTTGCAATGGCGAAGCAATTTCTGTGTCCCATCGTACTGTAACAGAAAACCAGCAGCAGTGCATCAGTTACAAGCTACTGGACGAGCAGGAGAGATTATATGTAATTTCCATAGCCGAATGCCAGCGCCTTTATCGTTAATACATACTAGCAGAAAGAGTGTAACAATGTCTTCAGGCATATGCAATAGCGCATCATACTTGTGATGGAAATGCAGTTCCTTATAGCAGCATTAGTGTCTTTGAGAGACGTTGGCAGAGAGTTTGTAGCATGCAATGGCAAAGCAATTTGTGTGTCATATCGTCAATGTGAGGGTGCAAGGGTTACAGTTAACAGGCAGCGCTGCATCAGTTACAAGCTACTGGACACCCAACAGAGGTTCCATGCAGTAATGGTAGCCCCAGTTCATCGCAAGTGTCATAGATATACGTTAACAGAATGACTTTGACAATGTTTTCGAGTCATGTGCAATACTGCAGCACCTGTCTAATGGTGAGTCAATGCCCAAGGGCAGCATTAGTGTCTTGGAGACATGTCGGTAGAGAGCCTCTAATATGTAGTTATGAAGTAATTTCTATGTCCCGTGGTCTAACTGCTTGTGCTAGGATTGTAGTAAACTGGCAGCAGTGCACCGGTTACAACCTACTGGACCTCCAGGAGACGTTCCATACGGTGATTGTAGCCAAATGCGAGCGACATTATCATAGACATACACCAGCAAAATGACTCCGATAATATCCTAGATTCATATGGAATAGCGCAGACCCGTACTGTGGAGATGCAATCCCTGGGGGCCGTGTAAGTGTCTTGAAGAGATGTCGGCAGAGAGCCAGTAATACGAAATGGTGAAGCAACTTCTGTGTCCTGTTATCAATGTGAGGGTGCAAGGGATTCAGTAAACCTGCAGCGGTGCATCCATTACCAGGTACTGGATATGCAGGACAGGTTCCATGTGATTACCTCAGCCAAATGTCTTCGAGGCATATGAAATGGCGGAGCACCTGTATGGTGGAGTTATAATTCCGAGGGCAGCGTTATTGTCTTGGAGAGATATCAGCTGAGAACCTTAGTGTGAAAAGGCTAAGGAATATTTGTGTCTCATCGTCAATGAGAGTGTGTGTGGGGTCGGCAGGTGTGCATCAGTCACAAACTGCTGGACACCCAGGAGAGGCTGCATGCGGAGTCAGTAGCCAAATGCCAGCGCTGGTTTCATAGATGTACACTAATGTAATAGTCCAACAATGTCTTCGAGAAATATGCAACAGGTTAGCAGTCGTCTGGTGGAGATGAACTTCTTGGGCCCATCATTAATGTCTTCTAGAGACAACGGCATTGAGCCAGTAGAATGTGTTCTTTCATAACCGTAAGCAAAGGAACGGAGATTCAGAATGCAAACCAGAGAAGGTGGTGAGAAAACGTCCGAAAATGACGCGTTGAATTTTACCGAGCTGTGCCAAGAGTGACACCTGGAAGAAGTGAATATAAGCACCGCTACTGTTGGCTAAGGCCGCTCAGATCGCCTCACAGTACTGACATTAGTGGAACATATTTGCAGAGCGTGCTACAACAAAAACTAGTTGTGATTGTTATCAGTTATTTGTCTGGACGTCGACTATAGCGATAACTATTATTGTTTGCATGTTACTTGCGATACCGATGTAATTCGAAACTTAAGTATTATCATATCTGTTTTATAGAAATAAAGCTACAAATGTTATTAGTTAGAACTGTCGTAAAGCATTCTGAGGACAAACCATCATTTAGACACCCTGTAAGCAACGAATGGGCATCACCCCACAGTATGGAATGGCGAAGCATTTCTGTGCCCCATCGTCAATATGAATGTCGTAGGGTTACAGTAAACTTGCAGTGGTGCATCAGTTACTTGCTACTGGACACCCAGCAGATTCCCATGCAGTAACCACAGCCGAATGTAGAAGCAAGTGTCATAGACGCACACTAGCAGAAAGACTCCAACAGTGTCCTCATAGTGTATGCCATATCGCAGCACCAGTCAAATGGCAAGGCAATTCCCGAGGGCAGCTGTAGTGTGTTGGAGAGACGTCGGCAGAGAGCCTGTAGTATGAAATGGCGAATCAGTTTCTGCGTCCCATCATCAAGGGTTACAGTAGACCATCAATGGTACATTAGTTCCATGCGGTGACCATAGCCGAATGCCAGTGCCATTATCATATATATACACTAGCAGAATGACTCTGACAATGTCCACGAGGCAAATGCAATAGTGAAGCAGCCGTCTGATGGAGATCCAATTCATTAGGGCAGCAATAGTGTCTTGAAGAGACGTCAGCTCAGAACCTGTAGTGTGCAATGGTGAAGCAATCCAGTTGTCATTCTGAGGATTCAAGTGTTACAGTAAACTGGCAGTGGAGCATCGGTTACAAGCTACTGGACAACAAGGTGAGAGGTTCTGTGTGGTGACCATAGCCAAAAGCCAGTGCCAGTATCATAGACTACATTAGCAAAATGATTCTGACAGTGTCCTCGAGTCATATGCAATAGCACAGCACCTGTATGTTGAAGAGGCAGTTCCTGAGGCGTCAATGTGAGGGTGAGAGAGTTACAGTTAACTGGCAGCAGTGCATTGGTTAGAAGCTACTGGAGACCCAGGAGAGGTTTTATGCAGCTACCATAGCCAAATTCTAGTGTCAGTATCACAGATATGCACTACCAAAATGTCTCCGACAGTCTCCTTGAGGCATATGCAGTATCGCAGCACCTGTCTGATAGAGAAAAAAGTCCTGAAGTCAGCGTCAGTGTCTAGGAGAGAGGTCAGCACAGAGCCTGTAATATGCAATAGCGAAGCAATTTCTGTGTCCCGTCGTCCATGTGAAGGTGTGAGGATTACAGTAAACCAGCACCAGTGCTTCAGTTACAAGCTATTAGACACCCAGGAGAGGTTCTATCAGTGACCATACCCAACTGCGAGCGCCATTATCATAGATATAGACAGTCAGAATGATACCGACAATGTCCTCGAGGCATATGCTATAGCACAGAACCCATCTGATGGAAATGGAGTTTCTGAGGGCAGCATTAGTGTTTTTAGCAGACATGGGAAGCGAGCCTGTACTATGCAATGGAGAAATAATTTGTGTGTCCCATCGTCAACGTGACTGTGTGAGAATTACAGTAAACCAGCAGCAGAGCATTGGTTACAAGTTGCTGGACACCCAGAAGAGGTTCCATTCAGTGATCGTAGAAGAATGTCAGCGCCAGTAGCGGAGAATTGCAATTACTGAGCCCCAGGATAGTGTCTTGAAGATGCTGTAGTATGTAATGGTAAAATTACACACATCAAAAAAGTTTTGCATCTACTCGGTTACGAAAGTTCTGGAACCTGTACAGAAAATTGGAATAGAGATCCACATAAACACTATTTCCACACTTTTTACTGCTCATGAAAACCACACACTACATATTGTACCACCATATAAGGAGACCTTCAGAGGTGGCGGTCCAGAATGCTGTACACACCAGAACCTCTAATACCCAGTAGCATGTCCTCTTCCATTGATGCATGCCTATATTCGTCGTGGCATAGTATCCACAAGTTCAACAAGGCACTGTTGGTCCATAATGTCCCACTCCTCAATGGCGATTCGACATAGATCCTGAGAGTGGTTGGTGGGTCACGTCGTCTATAAAGAGCTTTTATCAAACTATCCCGGGATGGTTGACAGGGTTCATGTCTGGAGAACATGCTGGCCATTCGATTTAGCGATGTCGTTATCCTGAAGAAAGTCATTCAGAAGATGTGCACGATGGATAGTTCAAATGTCTCTGAGCACTATGGGACTTAACATCTATGGTCATCAGTCCCCTAGAACTTAGAACTACTTAAACCTAACTAACCTAAGGACATCACACAACACCCAGTCATCACGAGGCAGAGAAAATCCCTGACCCCGCCGGGAATCGAACCCTGGAACCCGGGCGCTAGTAGCGAGAATGCTACCGCACGACCACGAGCTGCGAACCACGATGGATGCGCAAATTGTCGTCCATGAAGATGCCTCGCCAATATTCTGCTGATGTGATTGCACTATCAGTTGGAGGATGGCATTCACATATCGTACAGCCATTACAGCGCCTTCAGTGACCACCAGTGGCGTATGCTGGCCCCACATGCTGCTACCCTAAAACAGCAAGGAACCTACATCTTGCTGCACTCGCTGCACAGTGTGTCTAAGGCGTTCAGCCTGACTGGGTTGCCTCTAAAACCATCTCCGACGATTGTCTGGTTGAAGGCATCTGCAACACTCATCAGTGAGGAGAACATGATGCCAATCCTGAGTGGTCCATTCGGCATGTTGTTGGGCCATATCTGTACTGTACTGCTTAGTGTCATGGTTGCAAAGATGGACCTCGCCATAGGCGTCGGGAGTGACGTTGTGCACAATTTGAGTCGTAACACAACGTCCTGTGGCTGCACGAAAAGCATTGTTCAACATGGTTGCGTTGCTGTCAGCGTTCCTCCGAGCCATAATCCGTAGGTAACGGTCACCCACTGCAGTAGTGACACTTGGGCGGCCTGAGCGAGGCATGTCATCGACAGTTCTTGTCTCTCTGTATCTCCTCCATGTTTTGGTTCACTCAGAGACACAGTTCCCTTGGTGAGAGCCCTTCCTGGCACAAAGAAACAATGTGATGATATACTATCTTCAGTCAATGTCTATCTTCAAGAGTTCTGGGAACTGGGGTGATGCAAAACTTTTTTGATGTGTGTATTTCTACATCCCATCACCAATGTCAGGGTTGCGAGGTTAAAATAAACCGGCAGTGGTGCATCGGTTACAAGCTAGTGGACATCCAGGACAGGTTCCAGTATCATACATATACTCTAGCATAATGACTCTGACAATGGCCTCGAGGCATATGAAATAACGCAGCACCCGTCTGATGGAGATTCAGTTCTTGACGGCAGCATTAGTGTCTTGGAGAGACGTCAGCACAGAGCGTGTAGTATGCACTAGCAAATCAAATTCTGTATCCTACCGTCAATATCAGGATGTGAGGGTTACAGCAAACCAGTAGCAGTGCAATGGGTGGAAGCTACTGGACACCCAGGAGAGGTTCCATGCAGTGTCCTTACCAAAATGCCAGTGCGAGTATCGTAGATATACTCTAGCAGAAGAAGCCTCGACTGTGTCCTCTCCTTCTGCGCACCACACGTTTAATGGTGAGGCAATTCTTGAGGGCAATAATTGTGTCTTCGAGGGATGGCGGTAGAGAGCCTGTAGTATGCAATGGGAAAGCAATTTCTGTGTCCCATCATCAATGTGACGATGCGATTATTGCAGTAAACCAACAGTGATGCACGAGCTACAGACTACTGGACACCCAGGATCGGCGCCATGTGGTGACCATAACCAAATTCTGGTGTAAGTATTATGGATATACACTAGCAGAATGACTCAAAGAATGTCCTCGAGGCATATGCAATATCGCAACACCGAAGTAATGGCGAAGCAATTCCCGAGGGCAGCATTATTGCCTTGGAGAGATGTCGGCAGATGGCCTGTAGTATGAGGGTGATATGAAAAGTTCTTGGAATCACCACGAGAGGTCAGCACTAGCGCAACGGGTTGTTCACGTGATATTCATTGGACTCTTTCCTGTAAACATGTGCCACGTCAGTGCTCTTGGAAGAGAGCTGTGGTGGTGACGTGGCTCTGTTGTTGTTCCTGCGAAGTGATTTGCGAAGAAGGAAAAAAATCGAGATTAAGTGATTAAGTACTTTGTAAATAAAGGCATGAAAACAGAGGACATTCGTGTCGATTTCCAGAATACACTGGGGGACTTTGCTCCTTCGTATTCAGCAGTCGCCAAGAGGACAAACGAATTTAAATTTGTTTGGGAGAGCTTAGATGATGATCCGTGCATTGGTCAGCCAAGATGTGTCACTACTCCAGAAATCATAGCAAAAGTGCACAAATTGTTCACAGAGGATCGCCGATTGAAAGTGTGTGAAATTGCTCGTGCTTGCCAGTTTCATGTGAAAGGGTATATCCTATTTTAACTGAAGAATTAGAAATGAAAAAAATTATCTGCAAGATGAGTGCCGCGACTCTACACTGGATCAAAAACGCATGAGAATGGGCATATCTGAACAATGTTGGGCTCGTTTTAGGAGAAACGAACAAGATTTTTTGCACTGGTTTGTGACCACAGATGAAACTAGGGTGCACTATTATACCCCAGAGACAAATCAACAGTCAGAGCAGTGGAAACATGCCGATTCTCAGCCACCAAAGAAAGCAAAGACAATTCCGGGCGGGAAAGGCCCTGGCATAAGTTTTACGGACTGCGTGGTAATTACTCAGGTGCCTGGTGAGGACTGTGACCTCACCAAATGGATCACGTGTGAAGCTAGGGATTGATGAACTCCCACAGAAGTCGCCGAACCTGAGGGTCGCTGGTTCGATTTCAGAACGCAGCACTCGGCACCTCACCGTAGTCGCTTGTTAATACACAACGAGCGAATTCACAAGGAGAAGACCGCGCCGCTGTCGCACTGAGTCACGAGCACAGTGCTGAACTGGAGAACAAACCGCCGGCGCACCGCTGCAACACGAGCCGTCGTCGCATCAGCCGTCACCGGAACCTTCACTCTATGACTCCGCCGCGAGGAACTCAGCGAGTTAAAAAACACTGTATTACTCTGTTTGTTCGAAGGGTCTTTTGTCTCAATAAACGACTGCTAGTGAAACCACCAATGTTTCTCTCACACCTCACCCTCTAAGGCAAGGAAAGAGCCCACTGCACCGCCCACACAGTGTTGTTCTCCCTCCCGCCATCCCTGACAAAAAATGACCTTTGGTCTGCTCTGTCACTGACACGTAATATCTAGTGTCACTAAACCTCGACCCACTAGTGTGGAAGAAAGAAAGAAATTCGTGTTTTATATTGTTGATTGTACTAGATTTTGGTCTTCAACTTGTAATTTGCATTCGATCTGTGTAAATGTTATCTGTTGTTAACGTTTTTGATGTTAAATTCATGTACTTCCTCGTTCCACGATCACGGAGATCTGATAGTCAATTTGATCCTAATGAACAAGGCATATAAAATAAAATAAAAATAAATAAATTACTTTCCAAAGCGAAATTTTCGTTTTCCATTGTTATGAAATTCCTGGCAGGTTAAAAGTGTGTGAACGAGAATCGAACTCGCGACCTTCACCGTTTGCGGGCAGGTGTTCTACCAGCTAAGTTACCCAAGTATGACTCGCGACCTGTCCTCACAACCTTACCTCTGCCAGACACTTGTCTTCTATCTTCCAAATTTCACATAAGCTCTCCTGCGAATCATGCAAGACCGGCACTCCTAGAAGAAAGAAGTTTGAGGACTCATTGCTTAGCTACAGCCAGGGACTATACCACGTCCCCGCAACATCCTTTCTTCCAGGAGTCCAGGCCTCGGAAGTTTCGCAGCAGAACTGTGTGGTTTGGAATGTTCACTGAAGCCCCAAAGAAAATTGCTATAGCCATGCGTATTCAAATACGGAGATATGTAAACAGGCAGAATTCAGTGCTGCGGTCAGCAACGCCCGTATAAGACAACAAGTGTCTGGTGCAGTTGTTAGATCGGTTACTACTTCCACAATGCCAGGTTATCAAGGTTTAAGTGAGTTTGAAAGTGGTATTACAGTCGGCGCACGAGTTTTGGGATAGAGCAAAAATGGCTCTGACTACTATGGGACTTAGCTTCTCAGGTCATCAGTCCCCTAGAACTAAGAACTACTTAAACCTAACTAACCTAAGGACATCACACACTTCCATGCCCAAGGCAGGATTCGAACCTGCGACCGTAGCGGTCGCGCAGTTCCAGACTGTAGCGCCTAGAACCGCTAGGCCACTTCGACCGGCTGGGATATAGCATTTCCGAGGTAGCGCTGAAGTGGAGATTTTCCTGCACGACTATTTCAGGAGTGTACTGTGAACATCAGGAATGCGGTACATCAGATCACCAACATCGCTGCAGCCGGGAAAAGATCTAGCAAGAACGGGACTTATGACAACTGAAGAGAATAGTTCAGCATGATAGAAGTGCAACTTTTCTGCATGTTGCTGCAGATTTCGATGCTGGGACATCAACAACTGTCAGCATGCAAACCATTCGACGACACATCAGCGATACGGGCTTTCGGAACCAAAGGCCCACTCGTGTAGCCTCGATGACTGCACGACACAAAGCTTAACGCTTCGCCTGGGCCCATCAACACCGACAATGGACTGTTGATGATGATGGAAACACGTTGCCTGGTCGGACGAGTCTCGTTTCTAATTGTATTGAGATGATGGACGTTCATGGGTAACCTCGTGAATCCGTGGGTCCTGCATGTCAACAGGGGACTGTTCTAGGTGGTGGAGGCTCTGTAATGGTATCGGGCATGTACAGTTGGAGTCATATGGGACCCCTGATACATCTAGATACAACTCTGAGAGCTGATACATACGTAAGCGCTCTGTGTGATCACCAGCACCCATTCATGTCCATTGTGCATTATGACGGACTTGGGCAATTCGAGCAGGACATTGCGACACCTCACACGTCCAGAATTGCAAACAAAGTGGCTCCAGGCGCACTCTTCTGAGTTTACACACTTCCTCCGACCACTAAACTCCCCAGGCATGACATTTTGAGTATGTCTGGGATGCCTGGCATCGTACTTTCACGAACTTAGGGACAGCCATGCGGGATTCATGGTGTCAATTCCGTCCAACACTACTTCAGACATTAGTTGAGTCCATGCTACGTCGTGTTGCGGCACTTCCGCGCGCTCGCGGGGGCCCTACACCATACTGTGCAGGTGTACCAGTTTCTTGGGCTCTTCACTGTATTCGATGAGATACTGCCGCTGTGACGGTGTTGTTCTCGGCGGAACTGTCCCGGACAACACAAACCATTTATTATCGGTGTACAGATCGTTTAATTATACGACCATAATTGTGCTCATATCCTCATAGAGTAAACAAAGGCGACGGTGACATGACGCATTTTTCAACAATACAGGGGGTTCTTCGACGTCCCGTGTCGTTTCTTAGCAACAATCTGAGTCGAGTCGAACGGAGAGCAACGTGAATGGCGCTGTCCGCACTCAGCGAATCTGAAGAAATCGTGAAATGCAGTAGGGCCTCGGACGATAGCGGCCTCTGGTAAGTCATTAATTACCATCTGATTTCCGACAATCCCTGGCAGCTGACACAAAGGCGTTAAATCGATTGCATCTTTCTGCACACGCGTAACATTAATTCTCACATCACATATATTGAATGAATACGGAGATCTTGAACACAGCCGTTATATTCGAGGTAATTTAATTTTCCAAATCCGTCGTCGAGACCGTTTATCACAGTTCGCCTAAAGCAGTTTGTGTTGGAGAACCATTAACCTCATTAATCTTGCAATTAGAGTAAGATCGAAATACTACAAATTATACGTGTTCCTACGGAGATGCACGTGCCACGTGCTTACCGTATTCGCTCGCGTAGATAACGCTCGACAAGCTTAGTACATCGCGATGCTGCCGTGAAACACACTTTTCCATCCCCCTGTCGTAAGAAATAATATACTTTCTAACGTATTTTAAATAAATGTCAGGCATTAAGCTCTATTTTGAGTCAAATCTAGCGTCCGATTCCACCTACAGCTTTGACCAATAACACCCCGAGTGAAGGACGCCATGAGTTTACGATGCGAAGGATGGAACTGGCTTGTTATTAAATTTCATCTGTGGTTGTCTGTACCGTAAACTATGCTGTTTATTACAAAAATATCTCGATATCCCAGGTTGGGTTTCCGAATACGGCACCATTTACAAAGGTGGGGTTGGCCAGAAACTTAAGAGCACAGCTACGACTATCTGCAGTTACCGGTATATATAATCCTGCTTCTCACAAACATTTGGTTGTTTTTCTCCGAATGTGCCATCACTGCCGAGGGTGAGATTAGGCAGCAGCCTAAGAGGACAGTTATATACGTCATTATAGTTCTTCGTCCCACAGTTCGTTATTTGTCGTGGTTTTTCATTGCTTGTTGTTATTCCTTTTAGGATTATTTGTTTATTTATTTACTTTTTGTGTCTATATACCGTAGGTCAAATCACATTGTCGATTCCAACGTTAATTATGTTTCCCGTTCTTCCAGTAGCATAACGAATGATACGAAAAAATTAAACGTTTGACGAAATAACTAACAGCCAATAGAAATCATGAAAATAACGGAACATGGAATCAAAAATTAGAGTGATACCATTCATGACAATTCTCAAAGAATGTGCAGTACACACCTGCAACATCAGTTGTACAGAGAGTAACATGAAAACAGAAATCGTATAACTGTGAAGTCTTTTAGAAGTTTCATGCGTGATACCGCTGAAATTGGTAACTGCACGTTCCATTATTATGTCATTTTCATTAAGGGTGGCTCCCCAATTCCCTTAGGATTTACCTGTATGGTATCGCTTTCTGTACTAATGCAAAAAAGCGATTAATAGCAAGCCTTCGAATCGACAACTAGAACTGACCTATACAGCCCACTTCTGGTTATCGATTGTTCAAATGTGTGTGAAATCTTATGGGACTTAACTGCTAAGATCATCAGTCCCTAAGCTTACACACTACTTAACCTAATTACCCTAAGGACAAACACACACACCCATGACCGAGGGAGGACTCGAACCTCCGCCGGGACCAGCCGCACAGTCCATGACTGCAGCGCCGTAGGTTATCGATTCCAAGATTTGTTATTTTTTCGTTACGTGTGTAGTGACTTTTCTCTTAGAAAATCTGTGTTGCTTCCTTCTTATTTCCCGGTAATGTCCTGTTTACGTTCTTTTTGCAATCTCATTTTGCAGTTCTTGTGTTAGATTTTAGTTTGTGCACATTCAAAACTCCACTCCTCCGTTCAAAACTCCACCCTCCTAAGATTCGATACTTCTTATTAAGACCTGCCGCTATTCCACAATATTACGAGTTTATTATGAGTGATGCTGCAGTGAACTTTTAAGATAGTCTGCGGTTCTTTCACTTCCTAGCGTAAGTTATAATAATAATTCAGGGCCGGCAGCGGTGGCCGTGCGGTTCTAGGCGCTGTGGTCCGGAACCGCGGGACTGCTACGGTCGCAGGTTCGAATCCTGCCTCGGGCATGGAGGTGTGTGATGTCCTTAGGTTAGTTAGGTTTAAGTAGTTCTAAGTTCTAGGGGACTGATGACCTAAGATGTTAAGTCCCATAGTGCTCAGAGCCATTTGAACCATTAATAATTCAGGCACTGAGAACCAGAAGGTCCCAAAGCACATATGCAAAGTTTACGGAAAAACAGGTACTTGTGAAAATGAAGTTTGCAGGGAAACCACCAGTGTCATAGGTTTGACCCTTTTTTTTTAACATCCTTCCTATAAAAGCCATGTAATATTTATTAACCACCAGCCTCATAGGTTTGACTTGTTTTTTTAACATCCTTCCTATAAAAGCCATGTAATATTTGTTATTATTATTATTGTTGTTATTCTTATTGTTAATTTACAAAATTTTTGTATATAGGCTAGAGACAATAGTTTCTTTTAATTGTAGTATAGTTTGTACTTAACGTAAAACTAGAATCAGGACATGAGTAACAGACACTTAATGCACCACACATATAGTTGTGACCTGTCCCAACACGTCATATTCCTCGTTGTCATCATTTTCATTAAGCACGTTCTCTGGCTTGAGGCTCAGACGAAACTGTCTGTTCACTTTAGGCATGAGTTGTAGTAGTTTTGTCATGTCTACGTGTTTCAAGTTTGATATAGTATTTTATTAAGAGTTCGTGTTTCGAGGTTGGTATTTGCCTTCCACCTATTGGGCCTAGAATTTGCGAGGCATCTACACACTGTGGACAAACAGCAAATTGTGGTCTCCCTCGATGTGACTTGCAGAAAATGGTGGCCTCCCACTATTCCAATCAAGAATACGTTGCTTTAAACAATGTTCACGGAAACCCGTTGAAAATTTCAACATTTCAAAATTTCTTAAAAGTACATTGTTACGATGAACATCAGTTTTAGGTGTGATAGAGAGGCCGATAACACTCTCAGATGTTCTGAAATCCTCAACGTCAATTTTACAAATTGGAATCTGAAACCATGGAGCGTGATTTTATGGTGGGGCGTTTACCGTAAGAGCTTCCAGATTTTATGAAGAAATGGGGGTCAATGTAGCTGGTGAGCGTTGATACAGCTTTTCGCAACCGTTCATATACAGGGTGTTTCAAAAAGCACTTTATAACTTTAAAAATTCATATACATTTATTGAAAGAAGATATAGACCTGGGTTTAATGTTATTTTGTAGGGAAACACATCAAGTTTTTTTTTACCTTAAACTAAAGATGTTGTACGTGGCTTCCGTTGCTTATCCTGCACACACTCCATCGGAGTCAATTTCTTCTCAAACTCCTTGTAGCGTTGCAAGTGTAACTTGCTTAGTGGCGGCATAAATTCTTGCTCAAGTTCAGGTAGAGAAGCTGCCACAGGAGGTACAAAGCACAATATCGTTGATGAATCCCCATAAGAAATTCGAGCGGTGTCAGGTTTGGGAAATGTGCGGACCATGCAATTTGTGCATCGCGGCCAATCAATTGACCTGGTAGTAAGTGGTCACTGAGAGAATCCCAGATGTCAGCCCGGTAGTGGGCTGGTGTATTATCTTGTATGAAGTAAACATTTCAAGCTGTGGTGTCAAAAATTGCAACATATCTAGGTACGCTGTCTCATTGATGGCTCTCTCACGGACAAAGGGGCCGTACCCTTTGTTCTTGCTCAATACACAAAATGTGTTCAGTTTAGGGCTATCATGAACACGATCAATATTTGATGTTGATTTTCACTGCCCCAAATCCTACAGTTATGTGTGTCAACCGTGCCACTTAGTGAAAAGTCGACTTGTCAGGAAAAATGATTTTGTCGAAGAAATTTTCATCCTCATGTAATCGATTTAACATATCCGCAAAGAAGTTCTTGCGAGCAATTTTATCAGTGTGGTTTGTTGCTTGTACAATCTTCAATCTGCACGGTTTCAAATACAAACGGTTTCTCAACACTCGCCAAATGGTCATTTGTGGGGTTTGCAGTTCGTGAGATGCACGCTGGGTCATTTTCGTAAGGCTGTTGACAAAAGTTGTCTCACTCGCTCAATGACGTCGTCAGATGTGCTTGGACGACCTGATGATTTCCCATGTCTTACTCAGCGTCCTGTTTCTACAAAACATTTATGCCACTCATAAACTGTAGACCTACTAGGAAGATCTCTAGCGTACTTGGTACGGAAATTATTTTGAACTGTGTCGCCGACTTTGATTCTTCAAACCAAAACACACAGCTAGCACGCTCAGATTTAGTGGTGTGATGGCCCAGTGGATATCCCGTCAAAAACTGAACACAGATCAAGCATGAAAAAAGGAGGAAGATGAACTGAGCTGTGAGAAAAAAGTAAAAATTATAAGTGAGCGATTGAAGCTTAGCAAGTGTAGTGCTGAGCGCAAGTGAACAGCTGTGGCGTCATGGAAAAGTGTGTACGGTATTTGACTATGAAACTGACGAGCCAGTTTCGAAACTCTCTGGTGGTACTTATTTTTATTTTCTTCACAACATTATGAGCTGTCCGTTCGGTCACTGAAATGTTTGGTGTCTTTCCATAATCTTGGCACTTGTTATACTATAGACTGGTTACAGAATATGAGTCATGAATGCGTTACCGTTGCAGGTAAACGTCGTGAATAGTGAGAGCAGGCGAAGTACCATATAGATGTCTCACATAAATGAAAACAAGTAAACCGGTGTGAACTATGATACAACTAAGGAGTTCGAGAGTTAAAACTTCCAAAAAGGAACGCAACATCAAAAACGTTAAAAACACTTGTTTTCACAGAACACAGTGAAAGTATGTGATTGTGAAACTGTTGCGTTCATTTTTTTCAGCTCATGTAGCAAACTACGAGGGCTGTTCACTAAAGAATGATCGTAATTTTTTTGACAACATACCTTTATCATTCTCATAATTTTGATGCTCCCTCTCAAAGTAGGCTCCCATGAATCCGATGCACTTGTCCCATCGTTTCTGCCACTCTTCAAATACGTGCTGGAAAGCATTTTTTGAGACATCCTTCAAAATCGCTTCCGCAGCCTTCGCCACTGATTCTAATGATTGATAATGCCTCCCACAAAGGCGATTCTTCATGTTAGGGAATAGAAAAAAGTCACTTGGGGCTAACTCCGAACTATAGGGAGGGTGAGGGATGCACTTCACGTTGATTTTTGCAAGATATTCAGCAACCACATTGGCAACATGCGGTCACGCATTATCATGGTGCAGCTTCCAGCCTGCTTCACGGAAATCTGGTCTTTTGCGCCTGATACAGACTTGTAATGTTCTTAGGACACTCCTGTAGTATTTTCCAGTTACTGATGTGTGTACAGGTACAACATGCTGACAAACCACTCCATGAATATCAGAGAATGAGATGACCATAACTTTCTCAGCAGAAGCAACCACTTTCGCTTTTTTGGGGGGTTGGTGATGAAGGAGATATCCACACTGAGCTTTGCTGTTTGCTCTCAGGATCAAAATGTTCTAGCCAAGTTTCATCAGCAGTGATTACATTTGAAAGATACTCCGGATCTTCCTCTAACATCAATTTTAACTGCATGCAGACCTGCACGCGAATGTCCTTTTGTTTGGGAATCAACAGTCTTGGAACCCATCGCGCACAAACACGTGTCATGTGTAATTTTTCTGTCAGCAACGTGTGGGTGGCACCCAATGAAATGTAGAGTATTTCAGAAAGTGATCTTAAGGTAACTCGTCGATCCTCTCTCACAATGACGGCAGCAGTGTTCATGTTTTCTTCCGTAAGAGCAGTAACTGGAGCACCGGGTCCACCTTCCTTTGAAATTGATTGTCTCCCCTCGTTAAACACTTTAAACAACTTTCGAGCTGTGCTATAGGGAAGAACAATCTCTTCATAGGGCTCCTGTAACACTGTAGAGGCCTCAGTTGAAGATTTGTTCAGACGAAAGCAGAATTTCAAATCCGCATATTGTTCCTTGCGTGTTATTCCTTGCGTGTTACCTGCATTGCAGCGGAAGGCGACACTGAACATGTCTGACCTTGCCTGCCTCTCACAGGCGGGAACCAGGAGTCCCAACATTGAAACTACTACGGGCTGTTTGCTGCACATTAAGCTAACAGAATATCATAAGAGTAAATTTTAGCGTTATAAATTACGACCATAAAAAATTATGGTAATTCTTTATTGAACTGCCCTCGTACATGTTTTCGTCATTTCCTTGGGAGTGACCACGTTCAAATTCATACGAACACCTAAATCGGGCAAGGAGGCGTATCTCACTCACTCACCAGGCGTACAAATTAGGTGTGTCCGTATGAGATTCGTGTCATATGACACACATTCTGTCAGTAATGCCGTGTCTGATACACTAGATATGTTTTCCGTTGGAGGATTCGATTGACTTGTCTCTTTGTTATCAAACGCTTGTGCTTCCCAATCGAGAGCCACTTCCTTTCGGCTGCTAATAGAGTAGTTGAGCAGAATCTACTGTCATTATAGGTCCCTTCCTTACACCTCAGTGTTGTAAAAGGACGTTACACCACGATACAGACACAAATTTGAATACGGCTAACGGTAAAAAAAAGTTTTTGGCACACGGGAGGTTTGAACACAGCTCGCCTGCTTGATAGTCCAACACCTGGCCACTTTTTTATGTAGGGTCAAGGAATAGAAGGAATGGTCTGGGGGCGAAGTGAGCAGGGGTCATTGTACGAGGTCTGCACATGATGTCTGCGTCCCCAAACGGGAACTTATGGAACGGGAAAATGGCCACAGGAGATTATTCATTTGTTTTTTGACAAAATATAATCCACATTTCTCCCGATCTGTCTCTAAAAGAAAGAAAAACAAACGCAAGGTAACACTTCTGTAACACGCACACACGGCGTCGATACTCTACGGACGCCGGCGCTCATTTTTCATGGCATGTCTTCTTGTAATGTCGTGTACATACCGTTATCTGTTCATCTGCTTGTGTGAATGAATCACATTATCTCCTGCGATGAATAATCCAACCATGGGGCGGATCGTGGAAGATGCTCTGCAAGAACTTCGAGTAGTGTTGAGTGTACTTAGGGTTCTTCACAATAGCGCAATGAGGATCGTTTAAACAGTTCCAAGAATCCATGAGTTCTATACCTCCAAATAAATAATGAATCGCTTGACCTCTGATGCACATGACGGCGTAGTCTTTCTTCCTCGGGTAGAGGACAATGCCGGAATTGACATAAGGGGGCGGCATCTGTAAAAAGAGAGCTGTCATTAAGTATTTACTGTCAATCATCGGTGTCGATTACATCGACTTAAAAATTCATATGATTTTATCATAATCAGAAATAAGATGGACCAAATTAATTGAACTATCGATTTGAAAACAACTCCGTCGGCTGTATTAGCTCTCTTCATCCATTATATTTACAGAAAGGGTCCTCCACTTTTAACCAGTTACTGTGGTTTGGTCTCTTATGATGAAAAACATTCGAAAATCGAACCTGTATTTGGACATACTGTCAGTCTCACTAAGACAAAATTTGGTACATGTATGTTACCATGTTTTGTTAGGTTGCTATGGATGACGTTAAGTACATTTACAATAAGTTTCTCACACTGTTCGGTCTACCACGCCTCACTCAACGCAAAACATTTTCACGTACACATACTAGTTATTGGGTTGTACTTTTTTTCTCTGTTGTGTGTGTGTCTACATATTCTGAGTAGACACAGCTGAGACAAATTACATGAACAAAGATGCTAACGCACTGGTACTGCGGACGGGACTCTATACCAAATGGGGAGTGGTGCAACAGTCAACTACCCTGAAGTGGTATAGGCATGTGTATTCAAATACAGAGATACGTAAACAGGCAGAATACGGCGTTGCGCTAGGCAACGCCTACATAAGACAACAAGTGCCTGGCGCAGTTATTAGATCGGCTACTGCTGAAACAATGGTAGGTTATCAAGATTTAAGTGAGTCTGAACGTGGTGCTATAGTCGGCGCACGAACGATGGGACACAGCATCGCCGAGACAGTGATGACGTGGGGATTTTCCCGCGCCACCATTTCACGAGTGTACCGTGAATATCAGGAATCCGGTAAAACATCAAATCTCAGACATCGCTGCAGCCGCAAAAAGATCCTGCAAGATAGGGACCAATGACGACTGAAAAGGTTCGTTCAGCGTGACAGAACTGCGACCCTTCCGCATGTTGCTGCAGATTTCAGTGCTGGGACATCAACAAGTGTCAGCGTGCGACCCATTCAATGGAACATCATCGACATGGGCTTTCGGAGCCGAAGGCCCACTCGTGTAGTCTTGATGACAGCTTGACACAAACTTTACGCCTCGCCTGGACCCATCAACACCCATTGAACTGTTGATGAATGGAAACATGTTGCCTGGTCGAACGAGTCTCGTTTCAGATTGTATCGAGCGGATGGACATGTACGGGTATGGAGACAACCTCATGAATCCACTGACTCTGCATGTCAGCAGGGACTGTTCGTTGGAGTGATAGGGGACCCCTGACACGTCTCTGACAGGTGACACGTACATAAGCGTCCTGTATGATCACATGCATCCACTCATGTCCATTATGTATTCCGACGGACACGAGCAATTCTAGCAGGACAATGCGGTGCCCCACACGTCCAGAACTGCCACAGAGTAGCTCCAGCAACAGTCTTCTGAGTTTAAATACTTCCGCTGGCCACCAAACTCCCCAGACATGAAGATTATTGAGCATATCTGAGGTGCCTTGCAGCATGCTGTTCAGAAGAGATCTCCACCCCCTTGTACTCTTATCGATTGATGGACAGCTATACGGGATTCATGGTGGCAGTTCCCTCCAGCACTACGTCAGACATTAATCGAGTCCACGTCAGATCATGTTGCTGCACTTCTGTGCGTTCGCAGGGGCCGTGCATAATATTAGGCAGGTGTACCAGTTTCTTTGGCTCTTCAGTGTATTTTGATGGTGATTGCTTATACGTCGACTTCGATACTCGTCAATCCATAACTGCTAGTGGATTACACTGTTACATACACGTAAGACGCTTCCTGTATAAAGTACTTTAAACAGCACACGAGTACACAGCAACCTTGAAAATTAATAATAAATGTGAATGATTGTTTGTTTGCTTTTCTTTCTTTTTTAAAAAAGAGAAAAGTCGTTGAAAGTTAATTCTAAGCTTAGCTGACCTTCTCAGTCCTTTTCAACACTAAACTGTAGCAGTAACACAGGTCTAACCCAGACACCGACTTTGGTTCTCCAGTTTCGAAACTCGTCGAGGCTGGGGTGACGGGCTTTGTTACAGGGATCCGGACGGTAAGGGAAACGGTGGAGGCAGAGCGGCTGATCCTGGCCATCCAAAGTAGGAGATAAAATTAAAAAGAATGGAAGCAGAAGTAAATGCTGAAACACTGTTAATTCAATAGGGGAGACTGCGACACAGTGGGCACGGCTTTTGTTTTAGAACAGTTTGTGACGAAATTTGATAATATTTGTGAATTATTTCGGTCCATTTAGGAAACCTATACCATCCAATCTCCATATTTATTCATACGTTTTGTTGTGACAAAAACTTTACACACGGAATTATTGATAGCACCCCCATCGTGGCGCACACTGAGTGTTGGCGTCGGCCGCAGGGAGCAACAGAAACGAAGTCCACAGACACACTGGAAACATTTATTTTTCTTGGTAAACATGTGATACATTGAATTTGCGCATAGTAAAATCAATGGCATTGTAAGTATCCATGTCAGTAGGGAATACAAGCATCACTACAGTTTCTTTTGTGCCGCTGACTGTAAGTCTTCGGTAGTCTGCCTACAAATGACATCTGTGAAACTAATTTCATGTGCTTCTGTACCTGCAGCAAACGAAAAATATCTGTCAAACTTTCATGGGTTCTGCAGGTAAGTCAAAACTGCAGTGTAACTTAGTCCTTTCTTTTCAACGTCGCCTTTCATCTTTATTATGCCTTATAGCGAAAACTCAGATTATCACCGCTGTCACCCATCAGAAGAATCGCAGAGCCTTCTTGAGCTGCTCTCTGGCTGAAGTTGCCTTCTGACACGTTTAGAAATGGACGCGTTGCTTAATTTTGAGAGTTTGAAAGTTCATTTTCTTCCCATTTGTACGCTCTAGAAACTCCTGCTTCTTGGAGCTGTCATTAAGATTTCTTGTTCTTTCTCTTTTTCTTCGATAAATGAGCTCTTATCTTACAGGTTTTTGCTTTTGGAAAATGTGGAAATTCCTTCAGCGTTACCAAATGTATTGAGCTACATACATCAAAAAAACGTTTTGCATCACCTCGGTTCCTAGAGCTCTGGAACCTGTACATAAAATTGGAATGGAGATCAACATACATGACATTTCCTCCCTGTTTATTGCTCATGAAAACCATACGTACAGCAAGATATTCAGAGGTGGTGGTCGACATTGCTGTCCACACCGGTACCTCTAATACCCAGTAGCAAGTCCTCTTGCATTGATCCATACCTGCATTCTTCGTGGCATACTATCCACAAGTTCAAAGCACTGTTGGTTCACATTGTCCCACTCCTCAAAGGCGATTCAGCGTAGATCCCGCAGGGTGGTTGGTGGGCCACGCCCTGAAAACGCTCTTTTCAGTGTATCCCAGGCATGTTCGATACGGTTCATGTCTGGAGAAGATGCTGGTCACTCTAGTCGAGCGATGTCGTCATCCTGAAGGATCTCATTCAAAAGATGTGCACGATGGGAGCGCGAATTGTCGTCCACGAAGACGAATGCCTCGCCAGTATGCTGCCGATATGGTTGCACTATCAGTTGGAGGATGGCATTCATGTATCGTACAGCCGTTACGGCGCCTTCCATGACAACCCGTGGCGCACGTCGGCCCCACATAACACCACCACAAAAGATAAGCGAACCTCCACCTTGCTGCACTCGCTGGACAGTGTGTCTAAGGCGTTCAGCTTGACCAGGATGCCTCCAAACAGGTGCTCCCTGCCGCCGTTAAATAAGCAGCTGCAGCAGCAAGTCGTATAAACCTATCTTACTTATTTGTTAGATAGTTTAATTAATTTCTTTGCGTGTTTTTGGGTACTTGCATTGTTTAATTCATATATTTCGGGGGTATTATAGTATTTTACAGTTGTAGCATCGCGCTTTAGTGTTTACTTGGTAGATCCTTATTTAAATTGCGTGTGAGTTTCGTATAGGAGGTGCAATTTCGAGTTTTAGTTACTGTAATCGTAAATTCAGCAGATTGTAGCGCAGTCGTTAGGCATTTGTACAGGTTAGTTGATACATTCTTTACGTGTTTCGCTTGCGTTATCTAGGCACGGACTCGTGTTTCAGTAACTGTTGTTCAACATCGATGAGAATGGACAGGGGCTGCGATTGCTGTGTTCGGATGAAGGCTGACTTGGCATCCCTTCGCTCACAGCTGCAATCGGCGCTGACTTCGGTTGCGCAGCTTGAGGCTGTTGCCAATGGGCACCACTGTGGGGAGCCGGACTTGGGTATCACGGGGATGTCAACCTCGTCCCGTCTATCCCCAGATCGGTCTGCCGCTGTGGTTGCCCCCGTTGCTGCCCGCAGTGGGGCTGAGCCCTCGCCTGTGGTTGATTGGGAGGTCGTTCCAAGGCGTGGCAGGCAGCGAAAGGCGTCCCCGGAGGCTGATCAGAAAGCCTCCCCGATGCGTCTGACAAACCGGTTTCAGGCACTGTCTCTGGCTGAGCCAGATGCAGCTGCCTGCCCTGTTTCAGAGGATCATTCTCAGCCTTCAAGGTCCGGGCAATCGCAGAGGGTGGGCTTACTGGTAGTTGGGAGCTCCAATGTTAGGTGCGTAATGGGGCCCCTTAGGGATACGGCGGCTAAGGAGGGGAAGAAATCCAGTGTGCACTTCGTGTGCATTCCGGGAGGAGCCATTCCTGACTTGGAAAGGGTCTTTCCGGATGCCATGAAGAGCACAGGGTGCAGCCAGCTGCAGGTGGTGGCACATGTCGGCACTAATGACGTGTGTCGCTTTGGATCTGAGGAAATTCTCTCTGGATTCCAACGACTATCTGATTTGGTGAAGGCTGCCGGTCTTGCTTACGAGATGAAGGCAGAGCTCACCATCTGCAGCATCGTTGACAGAACCGACTGCGGACCTTTGGTGTAGAGCCGGGGTGGAGGGTCTGAATCAGAGGCTCAGACGGTTTTGCGACCGTGTTGGCTGCAGATTCCTTGACTTGCGCCATAGGGTGGTGGGGTTTCGGGTTCCGCTGAATATGTCAGGAGTTCACTACACTCAGCTGGCGGCTACACGGGTAGCGGAGGCTGTGTGTCGTGGACTGGGCGGTTTTTTAGGTTAGAACACCTCGGGAAAGTACGGGGTGGGCTGCAATGTCAAAGGGTGCATGGCAATTACAGGACGTGTTTGGATCAAGGAACAGTCGGAATTATAGTTGTAAATAGTCCCTGAGCTTCAAGCGCTAATAGAAAGCACAGAAGCTGATATCGTTATAGGTACAGAAAGCTGGCTAAAGCCTGAAATAAGTTCTGCAGAAATTTTTACGAAGTTTCAGACGGTGTTCAGGAAAGATAGATTAGGCAGAATTGGTGGTGGAGTGTTTGTGTCTGTCAGTAGTGGTTTATCTCGTAGTGAAGTCGAAGCAGATACTCCGTGCGAATTGGTATGGGTGGAAGTTATACTTAACAGCCGAATTAAGTAAATAATTGGCTCCTTCTACCGATTCCCAGACTCCGATGATACAGTTGCGGTACAGTTCAGAGAAAGTTTGAGTCTCGTAACAAATAAATACCCCACTCATACGGTTATAGTTGGTGGGGACTTCAACCTACCCTCGGTATGTTGGCAAAAATACTTGTTCAAAACCGGTGGTAGGCAGAAAACGTCTTCCGAGATTGTCCTAAATGCTTTATCCGAAAATTATTTCGAGCAGTTAGTCCACGAACCCACGTGAATTGTAAATGGTTGCGAAAACACACTTGACCTCTTAGCCACAAACAATCCAGAGCTGATAGAGAGCATCATGACTGACACAGGGATTAGTGATCACAAGGTCGTTGTAACCAAGCTCAATACCGTTTCTTCCAAATCCATCAGAAACAAACGCAAAATAATTTTATTTAAAGAAGCGGATAAAGTGTCACTAGAAGCCTTCCTAAAAGACAATTTGCATTCCTTCCGAACTGACTATGCGAATGTAGACGAGATGCGGCTCAAATTCAAAGATACAGTAGCAACAGCAATTGAGATATTCATACCTCATAAATTGGTAAGAGATGGAACGGATCCCCCGTGGTACACAAAAAAGGTCCGAACGCTGTGGCAGAGGCAACGGAAAAAGCATGCGAAGTTCAGAAGAACGCGAAATCCCGAAGATGGGCTAAAATTTACAGACGCTCGAAATTTGGCACGTACTTCGATGCGAGATGCCTTTAATAGGTTCCACAACGAAACATTGTCTCGAAATTTGGTAGAAAATCCGAAGAAATTCTGGTCGTATGTAAAGTACACAAGCGGCAAGACGCAGTCAATACCTTCACTGCGCAGCGCCGATGGTACTGTTACCGACGACTGTGCCGCTAAAGCGGACTTATTGAACGCAGTTTTCCGAAATTCCTTCACCAGGGAAGACGAATGGAATATTTCAGAATTTGAAACACGAACATCTGCTAGCATGAGTTTCTTAGAAGTAGATACCTTAGGGGTTGCGAAGCAACTCAAATCGCTTGATACGGGCAAGTCTTCAGGTCCAGATTGTATACCGATTAGGTTCCTTTCAGATTACGCTGATACTATAGCTCCCTACTTAGCACTCATATACAACCGCTCGCTCACCAATAGATCTGTACCTACAGATTGGAAAATTGCGCAGGTCGCACCAGTGTTCAAGAAGGGTAGTAGGATTAATCCATTTAACTACAGACCTATATCATTGACGTCGGTTTGCAGTGGGGTTTTGGAGCATATACTGTATTCAAACATTATGAATCACCTCGAAGGGAACGAACTATTGACACGTAATCAGCATGGCTTCAGGAAACACCGTTCTTGTGCAACGCAGCTAGCTCTTTATTCGCACGAAGTAATGGCCGCTATCGACTGGAAGGGTCCCATACATACTTCCCTTGTGCACACCTGAAATTTATTCTACATTTCACGATGAGTCTCCATCCATTCTGTATAACACAGGCACTGCACTATCGTATTTATTCGCCGATTCTGGGCAAGCGACTTTCAAGTGAAATGTCTCCTCTCCACTGGAATATAGATAATGGATGTACTAGAAAAGGT